>NW_027018156.1:0-68336 GCF_032854445.1 Liolophura sinensis | reverse complement strand
GATTTGACGTCTTCTGGGCTACCGAAGGGCACATAACTTATAGTCAAAAGTTGAATATAGTAATGACCAGTCGCGATTGTACAGAGTACAGTGTAGCCGATTTTAATTAACAAAAAGACGAAGCAAAAATGCAAAAGTGGAAAAACTGTTCCAGTGCTGCTGGTAAGAGGCTAATCCGACGTATTTTGTGACGAGAAATCGAATGGTGCAAACCGCGTTGCTCTCCGACCAATACTTTTGGCTGTAGCGACAGATCAATGATCATTTATGTCATAATCACATGCCCAGCAACGGCTCTTACTCCATGGAAACCAAAGGATATTTCCAATTTTTTAACAGCTGCCATGCCTGCCCAATCTGCATCTTTTGGCACCTTATAAATGTGGGTCAGTGTTTAGTTGTACTTTTTACAGGAGACTGTATCAAGTACCTTGTGTTTTTCACGTACAAATGGTGTGGTTTTTCTACACGTAGATAAAGACATTGAGATTGTCTTGCACTTAGAAGTAAGGCAATTGCTGGGGTGAGTTAAATGGGCTTAGCCCAAAGATTTCAAGTCTTCTTGGCTAACCGAAGGGCACATAACTTATAGTCAAAAGTTGAATATAGTAATGACCAGTCGCGATTGTACAGAGTGCAGTGTAGCCGGTTTCAATTAACAAAAAGACCAGGCAAAAATGCAAAAGTGAAAAAACTGTTCCAGTGCTGCTGGTAAGAGGCTAATCCGACGTATTTGTGACGAGAAATCGAATGGTGCAAACCGCGTTGCTCTCCGACCAATACTTTTGCTGTAGTGACAATTGAATGATCATTTATGTCATAATCACGTGCCCAGCAACGGCTCTTACTCCATGGAAACCAGGGAAATTTGCAATTTTTTCAACAGCTGGCCGATGCCTGGCTCAATTCCGAATCTTTTGGCACCTTACTGAAGTGGGTCAGTGTTCAGTTATACTTTTTACAGCAGTCTGTATCAAGTACCTTGTGTTTTTCACGTACAAATGGTGTGGTTTTTCTACACGTAGATAAAGACATTAAGATAGTCTTGCACTTAGAAGTAAGGCAATTGCTGGGTGAGTTAAATGGGCTTAGCCGAAAGATTTGACGTCTTCTGGGCTACCGAAGGGCACATAACTTATAGTCAAAAGTTAAATATAGTAATGACCAGTCGCGATTGTACAGAGTACAGTGTAGCCGATTTCAATTAACAAAAAGACGAAGCAAAAATGCAAAAGTGGAAAAACTGTTCCAGTGCTACTAGTAAGAGGCTAATCCGACGTATTTTGTGACGAGAAATCGAATGGTGCAAACCGCGTTGCTCTCCGACCAATACTTTTGGCTGTAGCGACAGATCAATGATCATTTATGTCCTAATCACGTGCCCAGCAACGGCTCTCACTCCATGGGAAACCAGGGAAATTTGCAATTTTTTAAACAGCTGCCGATGCCTGACTCAATTCCACATCTTTTGGCACCTTATAAATGTGGGTCAGTGTTTAGTTGTTACTTTTTACAGCAGACTGTATCAAGTACCTTGTGTTTTTTATGTACAAATGGTCTGGTTTTTCTACACGTAGATAAAGACATTGAGATTGTCTTGCACTTAGAAGTAAGGCAATTGCTGGGTGAGTTAAATGGGCTTAGCCCAAAGATTTCAGGTCTTCTGGGCCACCGAAGGGCACATGACTTATAGTCAAAAGTTGAATATAGTAATGACCAGTCGCGATTGTACAGAGTACAGTGTAGCCGATTTCAATTAACAAAAGACCAGGCAAAAATGCAAAAGTGGAAAAACTGTTCCAGTGCTGCTGGTAAGAGGCTAATCCGACGAATTGTGTGACGAAAAATCGAATGGTGCAAACCGCGTTGGTCTCCGACCAATACTTTTGGCTGTAGCGACAATTGAATGATCATTTATGTCCTAATCACGTGCCCAGCAACGGCTCTTACTCCATGGAAAACCAGGGAAATTTGCAATTTTTAAACAGCTGCCGATGCCCTGGCTCAATTCTGCATCTTTTAGCACCTTACTGAAGTTGGGTCAGTGTTCAGTTGTACTTTTTACCAGCAGACTGTATCAAGTACCTTGTGTTTTTCACGTACAAATGGTGAGGTTTTTCTACACGTAGATAAGACATTAAGATTGTCTTGCACTTAGAAGTAAGGCAATTGCTGGGTGAGTTAAATGGGCTTAGCCCAAAGATTTGACGTCTTCTGGCTACCGAAGGGCACATAACTTATAGTCAAAAGTTAATATAGTAATGACCAGTCGCGATTGTACAGAGTACAGTTTAGCCGATTTCAATTAACAAAAAGACGAAGCAAAAATGCAAAAGTGGAAAAACTGTTCCAGTGCTGCTGTTAAGAGGCTAATCCGACGTATTTTGTGACGAGAAAACGAATGGTGCAAACCGCGTTGCTCTCCGACCAATACTTTTGGCTGTAGCGACAATTGAATGATCGTTTATGTCATAATCACGTGCCCAGCAACGGCTCTTACTCCATGGAAACCAGGGAAATTTGCAATTTTTCAACAGCTGCCGATGCCTGGCTCAATTCCGCATCTTTGGCACCTTACTGAAGTGGGTCAGTGTTCAGTTGTACTTTTTTACAACAGACTGTATCAAGTACCTTGTGGTTTTCAACGTATCAATGGTGTGGTTTTTTTACACGTAGATAAAGACATTGAGATTGTCTTGCACTTAGAAGTAAGGCAAATTGCTGGGTGAGTTGAATGGGGCTGAGCCGATAGATTTGACGTCTTCTGGGCTACCGAAGGGCACATAACTTATAGTCAAAAGTTGAATATAGTAATGACCAGTCGCGATTGTACAGAGTACAGTGTAGACGATTTCAATTAACAAAAAGACCAGGTCAAAATGCAAAAGTGGAAAAAACTGTTCTTGTCCTGCTGGTAAGAGGCTAATCCGACGTATTTTGTGACGAGAAATCGAATGGTGCAAACCGCGTTGCTCTCCGACCAATACTTTTTGGCTGTAGCGACAATTGATTGATCATTGATGTCATAATCACGTGCCCAGCAACGGCTCTTACTCCATGGAAACCAGGGATATTTGCAATTTTTTTACAGCTGCCGATGCCTGGCCCCAATTCTGCATCTTTTGGCACCTTAAAATGTGGGTCAGTGTTTAGTTGTACTTTTTACAGCAGACTGTATCAAGTACCTGTGTTTTTATGTACAAATGGTGTGGTTTTTCTACACGTAGATAAAGACATTGAGATTGTCTTGGACTTAGAAGTAAAACAATTGCTGGGTGAGTTAAATAGGCTTAGCCCAAAGATTTGACGTCTTCTGGGCTACCGAAGGGCACATAACTTATAGTCAAAAGTTGAATATAGTAATGACCAGTCGCGATTGTACAGAGTTACAGTGTAGCCGATTTCAATTAACAAAAAGACCAGGTAAAAATGCAAAAGTGGAAAAACTGTTCCAGTGCTACTAGTAAGAGCTAATCCGACGTATTTTGTGACGACAAATCGAATGGTGCAATCCGCGTTGCTCTCCGACCAATACTTTTGGCTGTAGCGACAATTGAATGATCATTTATGTCATAATCACGTGCGTAGAAACGGCTGTTACTCCATGGAAACCAGGGAAATTTGCAATTTTCAACAGCTGCCGATGCCTGGCTCAATTCCTCATCTTTTGGCACCTTACTGAAGTGGGTCAGTGTTCAGTTGTACTTTTTACAGCAGCTTGACTGTATCAAGTACCTTGTGTTTTTCACGTACAAATGGTGTGGTTTTTCTACACGTAGATAAGACATTGAGATTGTCTTGCACTTAGAAGTAAGGCAATTGCTGGGTGAGTTAAATGGGCTTAGCCCAAAGATTTGAGGTCTTCTGGGCTACCGAAGGGCACTTAACTTATAGTCCAAAAGTTGAATATAGTAATGACCAGTCGCGATTGTACAGAGTACAGTGTAGCCGATTTCAATTAACAAAAAGACCAGGCAAAAATGCAAAATTGGAAAAATTGTTCCAGTGCTGCTGGTAAGAGGCTAATCCGACGTATTTTGTGACGAGAAATCGAATGGTGCAAACCGCGTTGCTCTCCGACCAATACTTTTGGCTGTAGTGACAATTGAATGATCATTTATGTCATAATCACGTGCCCAGCAACGGCTCTTACTCCATGGAAACCAGGGAAATTTGCAATTTTTCAACAGCTGCCGATGCCTGGCTCAATTCTGCATCTTTTGGGACCTTACTGAAGTGGGTCAGTGTTCAGTTGTACTTTTTACAGCAGACTGTATCAAAGTACCTTGTGGTTTTCACGTACAAATGGTGTGGTTTTTCTACACGTAGATAAAGACATTGAGATTGTCTTGCACTTAGAGGTAAGGCAATTGCTGGGTGAGTTAAATGGGCTTGGCCAAAGATTTGACGTCTTCTGGGCTACCGAAGGGCACATAACTTATAGTCAAAAGTTGAATATAGTAATGACCAGTCGCGATTGTACAGAGTGCAGTGTAGCCGGTTTCAATTAACAAAAAGACCAGGCAAAAATGCAAAAGTGGACAAACTGTTCCAGTGCTGCTGGTAAGAGGCTAATCCGACGTATTTTGTGACGACAAATCGAATGGTGCAAACCGCGTTGCTCTCCGACCAATACTTTTGCCTGTAGTGACAATTGAATGATCATTTATGTCATAATCACGTGCCCAGCAACGGCTCTTACTCCATGGAAACCAGGAAATTTGCAATTTTTCAACAGCTGCCGATGCCTGCTCAATTCCGCATCTTTTGGCACCTTTTTCATGTGGGTCCTGTGGTCAGTTGTACTTTTTACAGCAGACTGTAATCAAGTACCTTGTGTTTTTCACGTACAAATGGTGTGGTTTTTCTACACGTAGATAAAGACATTGAGATTGTCTTGGACTAAGAAGTAAGGCAATTGCTGGGTGAGTTAAATGGGCTTAGCCCGAAAGATTTGACGTCTCTGGGCTACCGAAGGGCACATAACTTATAGTCAAAAGTTGAATATAGTAATGACCAGTCGCGATTGTACAGAGTACAGTGTAGCCGATTTTAATTAACAAAAAGACGAAGCAAAAATGCAAAAGTGGAAAAACTGTTCCAGTGCTGCTGGTAAGAGGCTAATCCGACGTATTTTGTGACGAGAAATCGAATGGTGCAAACCGCGTTGCTCTCCGACCAATACTTTTGGCTGTAGCGACAGATCAATGATCATTTATGTCATAATCACATGCCCAGCAACGGCTCTTACTCCATGGAAACCAAAGATATTTCCAATTTTTTAACAGCTGCCAATGCCTGGCCCAATTCTGCATCTTTTGGCACCTTATAAATGTGGGTCAGTGTTTAGTTGTACTTTTTACAGGAGACTGTATCAAGTACCTTGTGTTTTTCACGTACAAATGTGTGGTTTTTCTACACGTAGATAAAGACATTGAGATTGTCTTGCACTTAGAAGTAAGGCAATTGCTGGGTGAGTTAAATGGGCTTAGCCCAAAGATTTCAAGTCTTCTTGGCTACCGAAGGGCACATAACTTATAGTCAAAAGTTGAATATAGTAATGACCAGTCGCGATTGTACAGAGTGCAGTGTAGCCGGTTTCAATTAACAAAAAGACCAGGCAAAAATGCAAAAGTGGAAAAACTGTTCCAGTGCTGCTGGTAAGAGGCTAATCCGACGTATTTTGTGACGAGAAATCGAATGGTGCAAACCGCGTTGCTCTCCGACCAATACTTTTGCCTGTAGTGACAATTGAATGATCATTTATGTCATAATCACGTGCCCAGCAACGGCTCTTACTCCATGGAAACCAGGGAAATTTGCAATTTTTCAACAGCTGCCGATGCCTGGCTCAATTCCGAATCTTTTGGCACCTTACTGAAGTGGGTCAGTGTTCAGTTATACTTTTTACAGCAGTCTGTATCAAGTACCTTGTGTTTTTCACGTACAAATGGTGTGGTTTTTCTACACGTAGATAAAGACATTAAGATAGTCTTGCACTTAGAAGTAAGGCAATTGCTGGGTGAGTTAAATGGGCTTAGCCGAAAGATTTGACGTCTTCTGGGCTACCGAAGGGCACATAACTTATAGTCAAAAGTTAAATATAGTAATGACCAGTCGCGATTGTACAGAGTACAGTGTAGCCGATTTCAATTAACAAAAAGACGAAGCAAAAATGCAAAAGTGGAAAAACTGTTCCAGTGCTACTAGTAAGAGGCTAATCCGACGTATTTTGTGACGAGAAATCGAATGGTGCAAACCGCGTTGCTCTCCGACCAATACTTTTGGCTGTAGCGACAGATCAATGATCATTTATGTCATAATCACGTGCCCAGCAACGGCTCTCACTCCATGGAAACCAGGGAAATTTGCAATTTTTTAACAGCTGCCGATGCCTGACTCAATTCCACATCTTTTGGCACCTTATAAATGTGGGTCAGTGTTTAGTTGTACTTTTTACAGCAGACTGTATCAAGTACCTTGTGTTTTTTATGTACAAATGGTCTGGTTTTTCTACACGTAGATAAAGACATTGAGATTGTCTTGCACTTAGAAGTAAGGCAATTGCTGGGTGAGTTAAATGGGCTTAGCCCAAAGATTTCAGGTCTTCTGGGCCACCGAAGGGCACATAACTTATAGTCAAAAGTTGAATATAGTAATGACCAGTCGCGATTGTACAGAGTACAGTGTAGCCGATTTCAATTAACAAAAAGACCAGGCAAAAATGCAAAAGTGGAAAAACTGTTCCAGTGCTGCTGGTAAGAGGCTAATCCGACGAATTGTGTGACGAAAAATCGAATGGTGCAAACCGCGTTGGTCTCCGACCAATACTTTTGGCTGTAGCGACAATTGAATGATCATTTATGTCATAATCACGTGCCCAGCAACGGCTCTTACTCCATGGAAACCAGGGAAATTTGCAATTTTTAAACAGCTGCCGATGCCTGGCTCAATTCTGCATCTTTTAGCACCTTACTGAAGTGGGTCAGTGTTCAGTTGTACTTTTTACAGCAGACTGTATCAAGTACCTTGTGTTTTTCACGTACAAATGGTGAGGTTTTTCTACACGTAGATAAAGACATTAAGATTGTCTTGCACTTAGAAGTAAGGCAATTGCTGGGTGAGTTAAATGGGCTTAGCCCAAAGATTTGACGTCTTCTGGGCTACCGAAGGGCACATAACTTATAGTCAAAAGTTAAATATAGTAATGACCAGTCGCGATTGTACAGAGTACAGTTTAGCCGATTTCAATTAACAAAAAGACGAAGCAAAAATGCAAAAGTGGAAAAACTGTTCCAGTGCTGCTGTTAAGAGGCTAATCCGACGTATTTTGTGACGAGAAAACGAATGGTGCAAACCGCGTTGCTCTCCGACCAATACTTTTGGCTGTAGCGACAATTGAATGATCGTTTATGTCATAATCACGTGCCCAGCAACGGCTCTTACTCCATGGAAACCAGGGAAATTTGCAATTTTTCAACAGCTGCCGATGCCTGGCTCAATTCCGCATCTTTTGGCACCTTACTGAAGTGGGTCAGTGTTCAGTTGTACTTTTTACAACAGACTGTATCAAGTACCTTGTGGTTTTCACGTATCAATGGTGTGGTTTTTTTACACGTAGATAAAGACATTGAGATTGTCTTGCACTTAGAAGTAAGGCAATTGCTGGGTGAGTTGAATGGGCTGAGCCGATAGATTTGACGTCTTCTGGGCTACCGAAGGGCACATAACTTATAGTCAAAAGTTGAATATAGTAATGACCAGTCGCGATTGTACAGAGTACAGTGTAGACGATTTCAATTAACAAAAAGACCAGGTAAAAATGCAAAAGTGGAAAAACTGTTCTTGTCCTGCTGGTAAGAGGCTAATCCGACGTATTTTGTGACGAGAAATCGAATGGTGCAAACCGCGTTGCTCTCCGACCAATACTTTTGGCTGTAGCGACAATTGATTGATCATTGATGTCATAATCACGTGCCCAGCAACGGCTCTTACTCCATGGAAACCAGGGATATTTGCAATTTTTTAACAGCTGCCGATGCCTGGCCCAATTCTGCATCTTTTGGCACCTTAAAAATGTGGGTCAGTGTTTAGTTGTACTTTTTACAGCAGACTGTATCAAGTACCTTGTGTTTTTTATGTACAAATGGTGTGGTTTTTCTACACGTAGATAAAGACATTGAGATTGTCTTGGACTTAGAAGTAAAACAATTGCTGGGTGAGTTAAATAGGCTTAGCCCAAAGATTTGACGTCTTCTGGGCTACCGAAGGGCACATAACTTATAGTCAAAAGTTGAATATAGTAATGACCAGTCGCGATTGTACAGAGTACAGTGTAGCCGATTTCAATTAACAAAAAGACCAGGTAAAAATGCAAAAGTGGAAAAACTGTTCCAGTGCTACTAGTAAGAGGCTAATCCGACGTATTTTGTGACGACAAATCGAATGGTGCAATCCGCGTTGCTCTCCGACCAATACTTTTGGCTGTAGCGACAATTGAATGATCATTTATGTCATAATCACGTGCGTAGAAACGGCTGTTACTCCATGGAAACCAGGGAAATTTGCAATTTTTCAACAGCTGCCGATGCCTGGCTCAATTCCTCATCTTTTGGCACCTTACTGAAGTGGGTCAGTGTTCAGTTGTACTTTTTACAGCAGACTGTATCAAGTACCTTGTGTTTTTCACGTACAAATGGTGTGGTTTTTCTACACGTAGATAAAGACATTGAGATTGTCTTGCACTTAGAAGTAAGGCAATTGCTGGGTGAGTTAAATGGGCTTAGCCCAAAGATTTGAGGTCTTCTGGGCTACCGAAGGGCACTTAACTTATAGTCAAAAGTTGAATATAGTAATGACCAGTCGCGATTGTACAGAGTACAGTGTAGCCGATTTCAATTAACAAAAAGACCAGGCAAAAATGCAAAATTGGAAAAATTGTTCCAGTGCTGCTGGTAAGAGGCTAATCCGACGTATTTTGTGACGAGAAATCGAATGGTGCAAACCGCGTTGCTCTCCGACCAATACTTTTGGCTGTAGTGACAATTGAATGATCATTTATGTCATAATCACGTGCCCAGCAACGGCTCTTACTCCATGGAAACCAGGGAAATTTGCAATTTTTCAACAGCTGCCGATGCCTGGCTCAATTCTGCATCTTTTGGGACCTTACTGAAGTGGGTCAGTGTTCAGTTGTACTTTTTACAGCAGACTGTATCAAGTACCTTGTGGTTTTCACGTACAAATGGTGTGGTTTTTCTACACGTAGATAAAGACATTGAGATTGTCTTGCACTTAGAGGTAAGGCAATTGCTGGGTGAGTTAAATGGGCTTGGCCCAAAGATTTGACGTCTTCTGGGCTACCGAAGGGCACATAACTTATAGTCAAAAGTTGAATATAGTAATGACCAGTCGCGATTGTACAGAGTGCAGTGTAGCCGGTTTCAATTAACAAAAAGACCAGGCAAAAATGCAAAAGTGGACAAA
Organism: Liolophura sinensis; assembly: GCF_032854445.1. Taxonomy (NCBI): domain Eukaryota; kingdom Metazoa; phylum Mollusca; class Polyplacophora; order Chitonida; family Chitonidae; genus Liolophura; species Liolophura sinensis. The sequence continues at coordinate 58,850 of NW_027018156.1, read as the reverse complement.
CTGTTCCAGTGCTGCTGGTAAGAGGCTAATCCGACGTATTTTGTGACGACAAATCGAATGGTGCAAACCGCGTTGCTCTCCGACCAATACTTTTGCCTGTAGTGACAATTGAATGATCATTTATGTCATAATCACGTGCCCAGCAACGGCTCTTACTCCATGGAAACCAGGGAAATTTGCAATTTTTCAACAGCTGCCGATGCCTGGCTCAATTCCGCATCTTTTGGCACCTTTTTCATGTGGGTCTGTGGTCAGTTGTACTTTTTACAGCAGACTGTATCAAGTACCTTGTGTTTTTCACGTACAAATGGTGTGGTTTTTCTACACGTAGATAAAGACATTGAGATTGTCTTGGACTTAGAAGTAAGGCAATTGCTGGGTGAGTTAAATGGGCTTAGCCGAAAGATTTGACGTCTTCTGGGCTACCGAAGGGCACATAACTTATAGTCAAAAGTTGAATATAGTAATGACCAGTCGCGATTGTACAGAGTACAGTGTAGCCGATTTCAATTAACAAAAAGACGAAGCAAAAATGCAAAAGTGGAAAAACTGTTCCAGTGCTGCTGGTAAGAGGCTAATCCGACGTATTTTGTGACGAGAAATCGAATGGTGCAATCCGCGTTGCTCTCCGACCAATACTTTTGGCTGTAGCGACAATTGAATGATCATTTATGCCATAATCACGTGCGTAGAAACGGCTGTTACTCCATGGAAACCAGGGAAATTTGCAATTTTTCAACAGCTGCCGATGCCTGGCTGAATTCCTCATCTTTTGGCACCTTACTGAAGTGGGTCAGTGTTCAGTTGTACTTTTTACAGCAGACTGTATCAAGTACCTTGTGTTTTTCACGTACAAATGGTGTGGTTTTTCTACACGTAGATAAAGACATTGAGATTGTCTTGCACTTAGAAGTAAGGCAATTGCTGGGTGAGTTAAATGGGCTTAGCCCAAAGATTTGAGGTCTTGTGGGCTACCGAAGGGCACTTAACTTATAGTCAAAAGTTGAATATAGTAATGACCAGTCGCGATTGTACAGAATACAGTGTAGCCGATTTCAATTAACAAAAAGACCAGGCAAAAATGCAAAAGTGGAAAAACTGTTCCAGTGCTGCTGGTAAGAGGCTAATCCGACGAATTGTGTGACGAAAAATCGAATGGTGCAAACCGCGTTGGTCTCCGACCAATACTTTTGGCTGTAGCGACAATTGAATGATCATTTATGTCATAATCACGTGCCCAGCAACGGCTCTTACTCCATGGAAACCAGGGAAATTTGCAATTTTTAAACAGCTGCCGATGCCTGGCTCAATTCTGCATCTTTTAGCACCTTACTGAAGTGGGTCAGTGTTCAGTTGTACTTTTTACAGCAGACTGTATCAAGTACCTTGTGTTTTTCACGTACAAATGGTGTGGTTTTTCTACACGTAGATAAAGACATTGAGATTGTCTTGGACTTAGAAGTAAGACAATTGCTGGGTGAGTTAAATGGGCTGAGCCGAAAGATTTGACGTCTTCTGGGCTACCGAAGGGCACATAACTTATAGTCAAAAGTTGAATATAGTAATGACCAGTCGCGATTGTACAGAGTACAGTTTAGCCGATTTCAATTAACAAAAAGACCAGGCAAAAATGCAAAAGTGGAAAAACTGTTCCAGTGCTGCTGGTAAGAGGCTAATCCGACGTATTTTGTGACGAGAAATCGAATGGTGCAAACCGCGTTGCTCTCCGACCAATACTTTTGCCTGTAGTGACAATTGAATGATCGTTTATGTCATAATCACGTGCCCAGCAACGGCTCTTACTCCATGGAAACCAGGGAAATTTGCAATTTTTCAACAGCTGCCGATGCCTGGCTCAATTCCGCATCTTTTGGCACCTTACTGAAGTGGGTCAGTGTTCAGTTGTACTTTTTACAACAGACTGTATCAAGTACCTTGTGGTTTTCACGTATCAATGGTGTGGTTTTTTTACACGTAGATAAAGACATTGAGATTGTCTTGCACTTAGAAGTAAGGCAATTGCTGGGTGAGTTGAATGGGCTGAGCCGATAGATTTGACGTCTTCTGGGCTACCGAAGGGCACATAACTTATAGTCAAAAGTTGAATATAGTAATGACCAGTCGCGATTGTACAGAGTACAGTGTAGACGATTTCAATTAACAAAAAGACCAGGTAAAAATGCAAAAGTGGAAAAACTGTTCTTGTCCTGCTGGTAAGAGGCTAATCCGACGTATTTTGTGACGAGAAATCGAATGGTGCAAACCGCGTTGCTCTCCGACCAATACTTTTGGCTGTAGCGACAATTGATTGATCATTGATGTCATAATCACGTGCCCAGCAACGGCTCTTACTCCATGGAAACCAGGGATATTTGCAATTTTTTAACAGCTGCCGATGCCTGGCCCAATTCTGCATCTTTTGGCACCTTAAAAATGTGGGTCAGTGTTTAGTTGTAGTTTTTACAGCAGACTGTATCAAGTACCTTGTGTTTTTTATGTACAAATGGTGTGGTTTTTCTACACGTAGATAAAGACATTGAGATTGTCTTGGACTTAGAAGTAAAACAATTGCTGGGTGAGTTAAATAGGCTTAGCCCAAAGATTTGACGTCTTCTGGGCTACCGAAGGGCACATAACTTATAGTCAAAAGTTGAATATAGTAATGACCAGTCGCGATTGTACAGAGTACAGTGTAGCCGATTTCAATTAACAAAAAGACCAGGTAAAAATGCAAAAGTGGAAAAACTGTTCCAGTGCTACTAGTAAGAGGCTAATCCGACGTATTTTGTGACGACAAATCGAATGGTGCAATCCGCGTTGCTCTCCGACCAATACTTTTGGCTGTAGCGACAATTGAATGATCATTTATGTCATAATCACGTGCGTAGAAACGGCTGTTACTCCATGGAAACCAGGGAAATTTGCAATTTTTCAACAGCTGCCGATGCCTGGCTCAATTCCTCATCTTTTGGCACCTTACTGAAGTGGGTCAGTGTTCAGTTGTACTTTTTACAGCAGACTGTATCAAGTACCTTGTGTTTTTCACGTACAAATGGTGTGGTTTTTCTACACGTAGATAAAGACATTGAGATTGTCTTGCACTTAGAAGTAAGGCAATTGCTGGGTGAGTTAAATGGGCTTAGCCCAAAGATTTGAGGTCTTCTGGGCTACCGAAGGGCACTTAACTTATAGTCAAAAGTTGAATATAGTAATGACCAGTCGCGATTGTACAGAGTACAGTGTAGCCGATTTCAATTAACAAAAAGACCAGGCAAAAATGCAAAATTGGAAAAATTGTTCCAGTGCTGCTGGTAAGAGGCTAATCCGACGTATTTTGTGACGAGAAATCGAATGGTGCAAACCGCGTTGCTCTCCGACCAATACTTTTGGCTGTAGTGACAATTGAATGATCATTGATGTCATAATCACGTGCCCAGCAACGGCTCTTACTCCATGGAAACCAGGGAAATTTGCAATTTTTCAACAGCTGCCGATGCCTGGCTCAATTCTGCATCTTTTGGGACCTTACTGAAGTGGGTCAGTGTTCAGTTGTACTTTTTACAGCAGACTGTATCAAGTACCTTGTGGTTTTCACGTACAAATGGTGTGGTTTTTCTACACGTAGATAAAGACATTGAGATTGTCTTGGACTTAGAAGTAAGGCAATTGCTGGGTGAGTTAAATGGGCTTAGCCGAAAGATTTGACGTCTTCTGGGCTACCGAAGGGCACATAACTTATAGTCAAAAGTTGAATATAGTAATGACCAGTCGCGATTGTACAGAGTACAGTGTAGCCGATTTCAATTAACAAAAAGACGAAGCAAAAATGCAAAAGTGGAAAAACTGTTCCAGTGCTGCTGGTAAGAGGCTAATCCGACGTATTTTGTGACGAGAAATCGAATGGTGCAATCCGCGTTGCTCTCCGACCAATACTTTTGGCTGTAGCGACAATTGAATGATCATTTATGCCATAATCACGTGCGTAGAAACGGCTGTTACTCCATGGAAACCAGGGAAATTTGCAATTTTTCAACAGCTGCCGATGCCTGGCTGAATTCCTCATCTTTTGGCACCTTACTGAAGTGGGTCAGTGTTTAGTTGTACTTTTTACAGCAGACTGTATCAAGTACCTTGTGTTTTTCACGTACAAATGGTGTGGTTTTTCTACACGTAGATAAAGACATTGAGATTGTCTTGCACTTAGAAGTAAGGCAATTGCTGGGTGAGTTAAATGGGCTTAGCCCAAAGATTTGAGGTCTTGTGGGCTACCGAAGGGCACTTAACTTATAGTCAAAAGTTGAATATAGTAATGACCAGTCGCGATTGTACAGAATACAGTGTAGCCGATTTCAATTAACAAAAAGACCAGGCAAAAATGCAAAAGTGGAAAAACTGTTCCAGTGCTGCTGGTAAGAGGCTAATCCCACGTATTTTGTGACGAGAAATCGAATGGTGCAAACCGCGTTGCTCTCCGACCAATACTTTTGGCTGTAGTGACAATTGAATGATCATTTATGTCATAATCACGTGCCCAGCAACGGCTCTCACTCCATGGAAACCAGGGAAATTTGCAATTTTTTAACAGCTGCCGATGCCTGACTCAATTCCACATCTTTTGGCACCTTATAAATGTGGGTCAGTGTTTAGTTGTACTTTTTACAGCAGACTGTATCAAGTACCTTGTGTTTTTTATGTACAAATGGTCTGGTTTTTCTACACGTAGATAAAGACATTGAGATTGTCTTGCACTTAGAAGTAAGGCAATTGCTGGGTGAGTTAAATGGGCTTAGCCCAAAGATTTCAGGTCTTCTGGGCCACCGAAGGGCACATAACTTATAGTCAAAAGTTGAATATAGTAATGACCAGTCGCGATTGTACAGAGTACAGTGTAGCCGATTTCAATTAACAAAAAGACCAGGCAAAAATGCAAAAGTGGAAAAACTGTTCCAGTGCTGCTGGTAAGAGGCTAATCCGACGAATTGTGTGACGAAAAATCGAATGGTGCAAACCGCGTTGGTCTCCGACCAATACTTTTGGCTGTAGCGACAATTGAATGATCATTTATGTCATAATCACGTGCCCAGCAACGGCTCTTACTCCATGGAAACCAGGGAAATTTGCAATTTGTCAACAGCTGCCGATGCCTGGCTCAATTCTGCATCTTTTAGCACCTTACTGAAGTGGGTCAGTGTTCAGTTGTACTTTTTACAGCAGACTGTATCAAGTACCTTGTGTTTTTCACGTACAAATGGTGTGGTTTTTCTACACGTAGATAAAGACATTAAGATTGTCTTGGACTTAGAAGTAAGGCAATTGCTGGGTGAGTTAAATGGGCTTAGCCCAAAGATTTGACGTCTTCTGGGCTACCGAAGGGCACATAACTTATAGTCAAAAGTTAAATATAGTAATGACCAGTCGCGATTGTACAGAGTACAGTTTAGCCGATTTCAATTAACAAAAAGACGAAGCAAAAATGCAAAAGTGGAAAAACTGTTCCAGTGCTGCTGGTAAGAGGCTAATCCGACGTATTTTGTGACGAGAAAACGAATGGTGCAAACCGCGTTGCTCTCCGACCAATACTTTTGGCTGTAGCGACAGATCAATGATCATTGATGTCATAATCACGTGCCCAGCAACGGCTCTTACTCCATGGAAACCAGGGATATTTGCAATTTTTTAACAGCTGCCGATGCCTGGCTCAATTCCACATCTTTTGGCACCTTATAAATGTGGGTCAGTGTTTAGTTGTACTTTTTACAGCAGACTGTATCAAGTACCTTGTGTTTTTTATGTACAAATGGTGTGGTTTTTCTACACGTAGATAAAGACATTGAGATTGTCTTGGACTTAGAAGTAAGACAATTGCTGGGTGAGTTAAATGGGCTGAGCCGAAAGATTTGACGTCTTCTGGGCTACCGAAGGGCACATGACTTATAGTCAAAAGTTGAATATAGTAATGACCAGTCGCGATTGTACAGAGTACAGTGTAGCCAGTTTCAATTAACAAAAAGACCAGGCAAAAATGCAAAAGTGGAAAAACTGTTCCAGTGCTGCTGGTAAGAGCTTAATCCGACGTATTTTGTGACGAGAAATCGAATGGTGCAAACCGCGTTGCTCTTCGACCACTACTTTTGGCTGTAGCGACAATTGAATGATCATTTATGTCATAATCACGTGCCCAGCAACGGCTCTTACTCCATGGAAACCAGGGAAATTTGCAATTTTTCAAGAGCTGCCGATGCCTGGCTCAATTCCGAATCTTTTGGCACCTTACTGAAGTGGGTCAGTGTTCAGTTGTACTTTTTACAGCAGACTGTATCAAGTACCTTGTGTTTTTCACGTACAAATGGTGTGGTTTTTCTACACGTAGATAAAGACATTGAGATTGTCTTGCACTTAGAAGTAAGGCAATTGCTGGGTGAGTTAAATGGGCTTGGCCCAAAGAATTGACGTCTTCTGGGCTACCGAAGGGCACATAACTTATAGTCAAAAGTTGAATATAGTAATGACCAGTCGCGATTGTACAGAGTGCAGTGTAGCCGGTATCAATTAACAAAAAGACCAGGCAAAAATGCAAAAGTGGAAAAACTGTTCCAGTGCTGCTGGTAAGATTCTAATCCGACGTATTTTGTGACGACAAATCGAATAGTGCAAACCGCGTTGCTCTCCGACCAATACATTTGCCTGTAGTGACAATTGAATGATCATTTATGTCATAATCACGTGCCCAGCAACGGCTCTTACTCCATGGAAACCAGGGAAATTTGCATTTTTTCAACAGCTGCCGATGCCTGGCTCAATTCCGCATCTTTTGGCACCTTATTCATGTGGGTCTGTGGTCAGTTGTACTTTTTACAGCAGACTGTATCAAGTACCTTGTGGTTTTCACGTACAAATGGTGTGGTTTTTCTACACGTAGATAAAGACATTGAGATTGTCTTGCACTTAGAAGTAAGGCAATTGCTGGGTGAGTTAAATGGGCTTAGCCCAAAGATTTCAGGTCTTCTGGGCTACCGAAGGGCACATAACTTATAGTCAAAAGTTGAATATAGTAATGACCAGTCGCGATTGTACAGAGTACAGTGTAGCCAGTTTCAATTAACAAAAAGACCAGGCAAAAATGCAAAAGTGGAAAAACTGTTCCAGTGCTGCTGGTAAGAGGCTAATCCGACGTATTTTGTGACGAGAAATCGAATGGTCCAAACTGCGTTGCTCTCCGACCACTACTTTTGGCTGTAGCGACAATTGATTAATCATTTATGTCATAATCACGTGCCCAGCAACGGCTCTTACTCCATGGAAACCAGGGAAATTTGCAATTTTTCAACAGCTGCCGATGCCTGGCTCAATTCTGCATCTTTTGGCACCTTACTGAAGTGGGTCAGTGTTCAGTTGTACTTTTTACAGCAGACTGTATCAAGTACCTTGTGTTTTTCACGTACAAATGGTGTGGTTTTTCTACACGTAGATAAAGACATTAAGATTGTCTTGCACTTAGAAGTAAGGCAATTGCTGGGTGAGTTAAATGGGCTTAGCCGATAGATTTGACGTCTTCTGGGCTACCGAAGGGCACATAACTTATAGTCAAAAGTTGAATATAGTAATGACCAGTCGCGATTGTACAGAGTGCAGTTTAGCCGATTTCAATTAACAAAAACACGAAGCAATATTGCAAAAGTGGAAAAACTGTTCCAGTGCTACTAGTAAGAGGCTAATCCGACGTATTTTGTGACGAGAAATCGAATGGTGCAAACCGCGTTGCTCTCCGACCAATATTTTTGCCTGTAGTGACAATTGAATGATCATTTATGTCATAATCACGTGCACAGCAACGGCTCTTACTCCATGGAAACCAGGGATATTTGCAATTTTTTAACAGCTGCCGATGCCTGGCCCAATTCTGCATCTTTTGGCACCTTAAAAATGTGCGTCAGTGTTTAGTTGTACTTTTTACAGCAGACTGTATCAAGTACCTTGTGTTTTTTATGTACAAATGGTCTGGTTTTTCTACACGTAGATAAAGACATTGAGATTGTCTTGGACTTAGAAGTAAGACAATTGCTGGGTGAGTTAAATGGGCTTAACCCAAAGATTTCAGGTCTTCTGGGCTACCGAAGGGCACATAACTTATAGTCAAAAGTTGAATATAGTAATGACCAGTCGCGATTGTACAGAGTACAGTGTAGCCGATTTCAATTAACAAAAAGACCAGGTAAAAATGCAAAAGTGGAAAAACTGTTTCAGTGCTACTAGTAAGAGCCTAATCCGACGTATTTTGTGACGAGAAATCGAATGGTGCAATCCGCGTTGCTCTCCGACCAATACTTTTGGCTGTAGCGACAATTGAATGATCATTTATGTCATAATCACGTGCCCAGCAACGGCTCTTACTCCATGGAAACCAGGGAAATTTGCAATTTTTCAACAGCTGCCGATGCCTGGCCCAATTCCGAATCTTTTGGCACCTTATAAATGTGGGTCAGTGTTTAGTTGTACTTTTTACAGCAGACTGTATCAAGTACCTTGTGTTTTTAAAGTACAAACGGTCTGGTTTTTCTACACGTAGATAAAGACATTGAGATTGTCTTGGACTTAGAAGTAAGACAATTGCTGGGTGAGTTAAATGGGCTTAGCCCAAAGATTTCAGGTCTTCTGAGCTACCGAAGGGCACATAACTTATAATCAAAAGTTGAATATAGTAATGACCAGTCGCGATTGTACAGAGTACAGTGTAGCCAGTTTCAATTAACAAAAAGACCAGGCAAAAATGCAAAAGTGGAAAAACTGTTCCAGTGCTACTAGTAAGAGGCTAATCCGACGTATTTTGTGACGAGAAATCGAATGGTGCAAACCGCGTTGCTCTCCGACCAATACTTTTGGCTGTAGCGACAATTGAATGATCATTGATGTCATAATCACGTGCGTAGCAACGGCTCTTACTCCATGGAAACCAGGGAAATTTGCAATTTTTCAACAGCTGCCGATGCCTGGCCCAATTCCGAATCTTTTGGCACCTTACTGAAGTGGGTCAGTGTTCAGTTGTACTTTATACAGCAGACTGTATCAAGTACCTTGTGTTTTTCACGTACAAATGGTGTGGTTTTCCTACACGTAGATAAAGACATTGAGATTGTCTTGGACTTAGAAGTAAGACAATTGCTGGGTGAGTTAAATGGGCTTAGCCCAAAGATTTGACGTCTTCTGGGCTACCGAAGGGCACATAACTTATAGTCAAAAGTTGAATATAGTAATGACCAGTCGCGATTGTACAGAGTACAGTGTAGCCAATTTCAATTAACAAAAAGACCAGGTAAAAATGCAAAATTGGAAACATTGTTCCAGTGCTGATGGTAAGAGACTAATCCGACGTATTTTGCGACGACAAATCGAATGGTGCAAACCGCGTTGCTGTCCGGCCAATACTTTTGGCTGTAGTGACAATGGAATGATCATTTATGTCATAATCACGTGCCCAGCAACGGCTCTTACTCCATGGAAACCAGGGAAATTTGCAATTTTTCAACAGCTGCCGATGCCTGGCTCAATTCCGCATCTTTTGGCACCTTACTGAAGTGGGTCAGTGTTCAGTTGTACTTTTTACAGCAGACTGTATCAAGTACCTTGTGTTTTTCACGTACAAATGGTGTGGTTTTTCTACACGTAGATAAAGACATTGAGATTGTCTTGCACTTAGAAGTAAGACAATTGCTGGGTGAGTTAAATGGGCTTGGCCCAAAGATTTCAGGTCTTCTGGGCTACCGAAGGGCACATAACTTATAGTCAAAAGTTGAATATAGTAAAGACCAGTCGCGATTGTACAGAGTACAGTGTAGCCGATTTCAATTAACAAAAAGACCAGGTAAAAATGCAAAAGTGGAAAAACTGTTCCAGTGCAGCTGGTAAGAGGCTAATCCGACGTATTTTGTGACGAGAAATCGAATGGTGCAAACCGCGTTGCTCTCCGACCAATACTTTTGGCTGTAGCGACAATTCAATGAATATTGATGTCATAATCACGTGCCCAGCAACGGCTCTTACTCCATGGAAACCAGGGATATTTGCAATTTTTTAACAGCTGCCGATGCCTGGCCAAATTCCGTATCTTTTGGCACCTTATAAATGTTGGTCAGTGTTTAGTTGTACTTTTTACAGCAGACTGTATCAAGTACCTTGTGTTTTTTATGTACAAATGGTGTGGTTTTTCTACACGTAGATAAAGACATTGAGATTGTCTTGGACTTAGAAGTAAGACAATTGCTGGGTGAGTGAAATGGGCTTGGCTCAAAGATTTCAGGTCTTCTGAGCTACCGAAGGGCACATAACTTATAGTCAAAAGTTAAATATAGTAATGACCAGTCGCGATTGTACAGAGTACAGTGTAGCCAATTTCAATTAACAAAAAGACCAGGTAAAAATGCAAAATTGGAAAAATTGTTCCAGTGCTGCTGGTAAGAGGCTAATCCGACGTATTTTGTGACGACAAATCGAATGGTCCAAACCGCGTTTGCTGTCCACCAATACTTTTGGCTGTAGTGACAATGGAATGATCATTTATGTCATAATCACGTGCCCAGCAACGGCTCTTACTCCATGGAAACCAGGGAAATTTGCAATTTTTCAACAGCTGCCGATGCCTGGCTCAATTCCGCATCTTTTGGCACCTTACTGAAGTGGGTCAGTGTTCAGTTGTACTTTTTACAGCCGACTGTATCAAGTACCTTGTGTTTTTTCACGTACAAATGGTGTGGTTTTTCTACACGTAGATAAAGACATTGAGATTGTCTTGCACTTAGAAGTAAGACAATTGCTGGGTGAGTTAAATGGGCTTGGCCCAAAGATTTCAGGTCTTCTGGGCTACCGAAGGGCACATAACTTATAGTCAAAAGTTGAATATAGTAATGACCAGTCGCGATTGTACAGAGTACTGTGTAGCCGATTTCAATTAACAAAAAGACCAGGTAAAAATGCAAAAGTGGAAAAACTGTTCCAGTGCTGCTGGTAAGAGCTAATCCGACGTATTTTGTGACGACAAATCGAATGGTGCAAACCGCGTTGCTCTCCGACCAATACTTTTGGCTGTAGCGACAATTCAATGAATATTGATGTCATAATCACGTGCCCAGCAACGGCTCTTACTCCATGGAAACCAGGGATATTTGCAATTTTTTAACACCTGCCGATGCCTGGCCAAATTCCGTATCTGTTGTCACCTTATAAATGTGGGTCAGTGTTTAGTTGTACTTTTTACAGAAGACTGTATCAAGTACCTTGTGTTTTTTATGTACAAATGGTCTGGTTTTTCTACACGTAGATAAAGACATTGAGATTGTCTTGGACTTAGAAGTAAGGCAATTGCTGGGTGAGTTAAATGGGCTTGGCCCAAAGATTTCAGGTCTTCTGGGCTACCGAAGGGCACATAACTTATAGTCAAAAGTTGAATATAGTAATGACCAGTCGCGATTGTACAGAGTACAGTGTAGCCGATTTCAATTAACAAAAAGACCAGGTAAAAATGCAAAAGTGGAAAAACTGTTCCAGTGCTGCTGGTAAGAGGCTAATCCGACGTATTTTGTGACGACAAATCGAATGGTGCAAACCGCGTTGCTCTCCGACCAATACTTTTGGCTGTAGCGACAATTCAATGAATATTGATGTCATAATCACGTGCCCACCAACGGCTCTTACTCCATGGAAACCAGGGATATTTGCAATTTTTTAACAGCTGCCGATGCCTGGCCAAATTCCGTATCTTTTGGCACCTTATAAATGTTGGTCAGTGTTTAGTTGTACTTTTTACAGCAGACTGTATCAAGTACCTTGTGTTTTTTATATACAAATGGTGTGGTTTTTCTACACGTAGATAAAGACATTGAGATTGTCTTGGACTTAGAAGTAAGACAATTGCTGGGTGAGTGAAATGGGCTTGGCTCAAAGATTTCAGGTCTTCTGAGCTACCGAAGGGCACATAACTTATAGTCAAAAGTTAAATATAGTAATGACCAGTCGCGATTGTACAGAGTACAGTGTAGCCGATTTCAATTAACAAAACGACCAGGCAAAAATGCAAAAGCGGAAAAACTGTTCCAGTGCTACTAGTAAGAGGCTTATCCGACGTATTTTGTGACGAGAAATCGAATGGTGCAATCCGCGTTGCTCTCCGACCAATACTTTTGGCTGTAGCGACAATTGAAATATCATTTATGTCATAATCACGTGCGTAGCAACGGCTCTTACTCCATGGAAACCAGGGATATTTGCAATTTTTCAACAGCTGCCGATGCCTGGCTCAATTCCCAATCTTTTGGCACCTTTTTCCTGTGGGTCTGTGGTCAGTTGTACTTTTTACAGCAGACTGTATCAAGTACCTTGTGTTTTTCATGTACAAATGGTGTAGTTTTTCTACACGTGGATAAAGACATTGAGATTGTCTTGGACTTAGAAGTAAGACAATTGCTGGGTGAGTTAAATGGGCTGAGCCGAAAGATTTGACGTCTTCTGGGCTACCGAAGGGCATATAACTTATAGTCAAAAGTTGAATATAGTAATGACCAATCGCGATTTGACAGAGTACAGTGTAGCCGATTTCAATTAACAAAAAGACCAGGTAAAAATGCAAAATTGGAAAAAACTGTTCCAGTGCTGCTGGTAAGAGACTAATCCGACGTATTTTGTGACGAGAAATCGAATGGGGCAAACCGCGTTGCTCTCCGACCAATACTTTTGCCTGTAGTGACAATTAAATGATCATTTATGTCATAATCACGTGCCCAGCAACGGCTCTTACTCCATGGAAACCAGGGAAATTTGCAATTTTTCAACAGCTGCCGATGCCTGGCCCAATTCCGAATCTTTTGGCACCTTACTGAAGTGGGTCAGTGTTTAGTTGTACTTTATACAGCAGACTGTATCAAGTACCTTGTGTTTTTCACGTACAAATGGTGTGGTTTTCCTACACGTAGATAAAGACATTGAGATTGTCTTGGACTTAGAAGTAAGACAATTGCTGGGTGAGTTAAATGGGCTTAGCCCAAAGATTTGACGTCTTCTGGGCTACCGAAGGGCACATAACTTATAGTCAAAAGTTGAATATAGTAATGACCAGTCGCGATTGTACAGAGTGCAGTGTAGCCAATTTCAATTAACAAAAAGACCAGGTAAAAATGCAAAATTGGAAAAATTGTTCCAGTGGTGCTGGTAAGAGGCTAATCCGACGTATTTTGTGACGAGAAATCGAATGGTGCAAACCGCGTTGCTCTCCGACCAATACATTTGCCTGTAGTGACAATTGAATGATCATTTATGTCATAATCACGTGCCCAGCAACGGCTCTTACTCCATGGAAACCAGGGATATTTGCATTTTTTCAACAGCTGCCGATGCCTGGCTCAATTCCGCATCTTTTGGCACCTTATTCATGTGGGTCTGTGGTCAGTTGTAGTTTTTACAGCAGACTGTATCAAGTACCTTGTGGTTTTCACGTACAAATGGTGTGGTTTTTCTACACGTAGATAAAGACATTGAGATTGTCTTGCACTTAGAAGTAAGGCAATTGCTGGGTGAGTTAAATGGGCTTAGCCCAAAGATTTCAGGTCTTCTGGGCTACCGAAGGGCACATAACTTATAGTCAAAAGTTGAATATAGTAATGACCAGTCGCGATTGTACAGAGTACAGTGTAGCCAGTTTCAATTAACAAAAAGACCAGGCAAAAATGCAAAAGTGGAAAAACTGTTCCAGTGCTGCTGGTAAGAGGCTAATCCGACGTATTTTGTGACGAGAAATCGAATGGTCCAAACTGCGTTGCTCTCCGACCACTACTTTTGGCTGTAGCGACAATTGATTAATCATTTATGTCATAATCACGTGCCCAGCAACGGCTCTTACTCCATGGAAACCAGGGAAATTTGCAATTTTTCAACAGCTGCCGATGCCTGGCTCAATTCTGCATCTTTTGGCACCTTACTGAAGTGGGTCAGTGTTCAGTTGTACTTTTTACAGCAGACTGTATCAAGTACCTTGTGTTTTTCACGTACAAATGGTGTGGTTTTTCTACACGTAGATAAAGACATTAAGATTGTCTTGCACTTAGAAGTAAGGCAATTGCTGGGTGAGTTAAATGGGCTTAGCCGATAGATTTGACGTCTTCTGGGCTACCGAAGGGCACATAACTTATAGTCAAAAGTTGAATATAGTAATGACCAGTCGCGATTGTACAGAGTGCAGTTTAGCCGATTTCAATTAACAAAAACACGAAGCAATATTGCAAAAGTGGAAAAACTGTTCCAGTGCTACTAGTAAGAGGCTAATCCGACGTATTTTGTGACGAGAAATCGAATGGTGCAAACCGCGTTGCTCTCCGACCAATATTTTTGCCTGTAGTGACAATTGAATGATCATTTATGTCATAATCACGTGCACAGCAACGGCTCTTACTCCATGGAAACCAGGGATATTTGCAATTTTTTAACAGCTGCCGATGCCTGGCCCAATTCTGCATCTTTTGGCACCTTAAAAATGTGCGTCAGTGTTTAGTTGTACTTTTTACAGCAGACTGTATCAAGTACCTTGTGTTTTTTATGTACAAATGGTCTGGTTTTTCTACACGTAGATAAAGACATTGAGATTGTCTTGGACTTAGAAGTAAGACAATTGCTGGGTGAGTTAAATGGGCTTAACCCAAAGATTTCAGGTCTTCTGGGCTACCGAAGGGCACATAACTTATAGTCAAAAGTTGAATATAGTAATGACCAGTCGCGATTGTACAGAGTACAGTGTAGCCGATTTCAATTAACAAAAAGACCAGGTAAAAATGCAAAAGTGGAAAAACTGTTTCAGTGCTACTAGTAAGAGCCTAATCCGACGTATTTTGTGACGAGAAATCGAATGGTGCAATCCGCGTTGCTCTCCGACCAATACTTTTGGCTGTAGCGACAATTGAATGATCATTTATGTCATAATCACGTGCCCAGCAACGGCTCTTACTCCATGGAAACCAGGGAAATTTGCAATTTTTCAACAGCTGCCGATGCCTGGCCCAATTCCGAATCTTTTGGCACCTTATAAATGTGGGTCAGTGTTTAGTTGTACTTTTTACAGCAGACTGTATCAAGTACCTTGTGTTTTTAAAGTACAAACGGTCTGGTTTTTCTACACGTAGATAAAGACATTGAGATTGTCTTGGACTTAGAAGTAAGACAATTGCTGGGTGAGTTAAATGGGCTTAGCCCAAAGATTTCAGGTCTTCTGAGCTACCGAAGGGCACATAACTTATAATCAAAAGTTGAATATAGTAATGACCAGTCGCGATTGTACAGAGTACAGTGTAGCCAGTTTCAATTAACAAAAAGACCAGGCAAAAATGCAAAAGTGGAAAAACTGTTCCAGTGCTACTAGTAAGAGGCTAATCCGACGTATTTTGTGACGAGAAATCGAATGGTGCAAACCGCGTTGCTCTCCGACCAATACTTTTGGCTGTAGCGACAATTGAATGATCATTGATGTCATAATCACGTGCGTAGCAACGGCTCTTACTCCATGGAAACCAGGGAAATTTGCAATTTTTCAACAGCTGCCGATGCCTGGCTCAATTCCGCATCTTTTGGCACCTTACTGAAGTGGGTCAGTGTTCAGTTGTACTTTTTACAGCAGACTGTATCAAGTACCTTGTGTTTTTCACGTACAAATGGTGTGGTTTTTCTACACGTAGATAAAGACATTGAGATTGTCTTGCACTTAGAAGTAAGACAATTGCTGGGTGAGTTAAATGGGCTTGGCCCAAAGATTTCAGGTCTTCTGGGCTACCGAAGGGCACATAACTTATAGTCAAAAGTTGAATATAGTAATGACCAGTCGCGATTGTACAGAGTACAGTGTAGCCGATTTCAATTAACAAAAAGACCAGGTAAAAATGCAAAAGTGGAAAAACTGTTCCAGTGCTGCTGGTAAGAGGCTAATCCGACGTATTTTGTGACGACAAATCGAATGGTGCAAACCGCGTTGCTCTCCGACCAATACTTTTGGCTGTAGCGACAATTCAATGAATACTGATGTCATAATCACGTGCCCTGCAACGGCTCTTACTCCATGGAAACCAGGGATATTTGCAATTTTTTAACACCTGCCGATGCCTGGCCAAATTCCGTATCTGTTGTCACCTTATAAATGTGGGTCAGTGTTTAGTTGTACTTTTTACAGAAGACTGTATCAAGTACCTTGTGTTTTTTATGTACAAATGGTCTGGTTTTTCTACACGTAGATAAAGACATTTAGATTGTCTTGGACTTAGAAGTAAGGCAATTGCTGGGTGAGTTAAATGGGCTTGGCCCAAAGATTTCAGGTCTTCTGGGCTACCGAAGGGCACATAACTTATAGTCAAAAGTTGAATATAGTAATGACCAGTCGCGATTGTACAGAGTACAGTGTAGCCGATTTCAATTAACAAAAAGACCAGGTAAAAATGCAAAAGTGGAAAAACTGTTCCAGTGCTGCTGGTAAGAGGCTAATCCGACGTATTTTGTGACGACAAATCGAATGGTGCAAACCGCGTTGCTCTCCGACCAATACTTTTGGCTGTAGCGACAATTCAATGAATAATGATGTCATAATCACGTGCCCAGCAACGGCTCTTACTCCATGGAAACCAGGGATATTTGCAATTTTTTAACAGCTGCCGATGCCTGGCCAAATTCCGTATCTTTTGGCACCTTATAAATGTTGGTCAGTGTTTAGTTGTACTTTTTACAGCAGACTGTATCAAGTACCTTGTGTTTTTTATGTACAAATGGTGTGGTTTTTCTACACGTAGATAAAGACATTGAGATTGTCTTGGACTTAGAAGTAAGACAATTGCTGGGTGAGTGAAATGGGCTTGGCTCAAAGATTTCAGGTCTTCTGAGCTACCGAAGGGCACATAACTTATAGTCAAAAGTTAAATATAGTAATGACCAGTCGCGATTGTACAGAGTACAGTGTAGCCAGTTTCAATTAACAAAAGGACCAGGCAAAAATGCAAAAGCGGAAAAACTGTTCCAGTGCTACTAGTAAGAGGCTTATCCGACGTATTTTGTGACGAGAAATCGAATGGTGCAATCCGATTTGCTCTCCGACCAATACTTTTGGCTGTAGCGACAATTGAAATATCATTTATGTCATAATCACGTGCGTAGCAACGGCTCTTACTCCATGGAAACCAGGGATATTTGCAATTTTTCAACAGCTGCCGATGCCTGGCTCAATTCCCAATCTTTTGGCACCTTATTCCTGTGGGTCTGTGGTCAGTTGTACTTTTTACAGCAGACTGTATCAAGTACCTTGTGTTTTTCATGTACAAATGGTGTAGTTTTTCTACACGTGGATAAAGACATTGAGATTGTCTTGGACTTAGAAGTAAGACAATTGCTGGGTGAGTTAAATGGGCTTAGCCGAAAGATTTGACGTCTTCTGGGCTACCGAAGGGCATATAACTTATAGTCAAAAGTTGAATATAGTAATGACCAGTCGCGATTTGACAGAGTACAGTGTAGCCGATTTCAAATAACAAAAAGACCAGGTAAAAATGCAAAATTGGAAAAACTGTTCCAGTGCTGCTGGTAAGAGACTAATCCGACGTATTTTGTGACGAGAAATCAAATGGTGCAAACCGCGTTGCTCTCCGACCAATACTTTTGCCTGTAGTGACAATTAAATGATCATTTATGTCATAATCACGTGCCCAGCAACGGCTCTTACTCCATGGAAACCAGGGAAATTTGCAATTTTTCAACAGCTGCCGATGCCTGGCCCAATTCCGAATCTTTTGGCACCTTACTGAAGTGGGTCAGTGTTTAGTTGTACTTTATACAGCAGACTGTATCAAGTACCTTGTGTTTTTCACGTACAAATAGTTTGGTTTTCCTACACGTAGATAAAGACATTGAGATTGTCTTGGACTTAGAAGTAAGACAATTGCTGGGTGAGTTAAATGGGCTTAGCCCAAAGATTTGACGTCTTCTGGGCTACCGAAGGGCACATAACTTATAGTCAAAAGTTGAATATAGTAATGACCAGTCGCGATTGTACAGAGTACAGTGTAGCCAATTTCAATTAACAAAAAGACCAGGTAAAAATGCAAAATTGGAAAAATTGTTCCAGTGGTGCTGGTAAGAGGCTAATCCGACGTATTTTGTGACGACAAATCGAATGGTGCAAACCGCGTTGCTGTCCGACCAATACTTTTGGCTGTAGTGACAATGGAATGATCATTTATGTCATAATCACGTGCCCAGCAACGGCTCTTACTCCACGGAAACCAGGGAAATTTGCAATTTTTCAACAGCTGCCGATGCCTGGCTCAATTCCGCATCTGTTGTCACCTTATAAATGTGGGTCAGTGTTTAGTTGTACTTTGTACAGAAGACTGTATCAAGTACCTTGTGTTTTTTATGTACAAATGGTCTGGTTTTTCTACACGTAGATAAAGACATTGAGATTGTCTTGGACTTAGAAGTAAGGCAATTGCTGGGTGAGTTAAATGGGCTTGGCCCAAAGATTTCAGGTCTTCTGGGCTACCGAAGGGCACATAACTTATAGTCAAAAGTTGAATATAGTAAAGACCAGTCGCGATTGTACAGAGTACAGTGTAGCCGATTTCAATTAACAAAAAGACCAGGTAAAAATGCAAAAGTGGAAAAACTGTTCCAGTGCTGCTGGTAAGAGGCTAATCCGACGTATTTTGTGACGAGAAATCGAATGGTGCAAACCGCGTTGCTCTCCGACCAATACTTTTGGCTGTAGCGACAATTCAATGAATATTGATGTCATAATCACGTGCCCAGCAACGGCTCTTACTCCATGGAAACCAGGGATATTTGCAATTTTTTAACAGCTGCCGATGCCTGGCCAAATTCCGTATCTTTTGGCACCTTATAAATGTTGGTCAGTGTTTAGTTGTACTTTTTACAGCAGACTGTATCAAGTACCTTGTGTTTTTTATGTACAAATGGTGTGGTTTTTCTACACGTAGATAAAGACATTGAGATTGTCTTGGACTTAGAAGTAAGACAATTGCTGGGTGAGTGAAATGGGCTTGGCTCAAAGATTTCAGGTCTTCTGAGCTACCGAAGGGCACATAACTTATAGTCAAAAGTTAAATATAGTAATGACCAGTCGCGATTGTACAGAGTACAGTGTAGCCAGTTTCAATTAACAAAAGGACCAGGCAAAAATGCAAAAGCGGAAAAACTGTTCCAGTGCTACTAGTAAGAGGCTTATCCGACGTATTTTGTGACGAGAAATCGAATGGTGCAATCCGATTTGCTCTCCGACCAATACTTTTGGCTGTAGCGACAATTGAAATATCATTTATGTCATAATCACGTGCGTAGCAACGGCTCTTACTCCATGGAAACCAGGGATATTTGCAATTTTTCAACAGCTGCCGATGCCTGGCTCAATTCCCAATCTTTTGGCACCTTATTCCTGTGGGTCTGTGGTCAGTTGTACTTTTTACAGCAGACTGTATCAAGTACCTTGTGTTTTTCATGTACAAATGGTGTAGTTTTTCTACACGTGGATAAAGACATTGAGATTGTCTTGGACTTAGAAGTAAGACAATTGCTGGGTGAGTTAAATGGGCTTAGCCGAAAGATTTGACGTCTTCTGGGCTACCGAAGGGCATATAACTTATAGTCAAAAGTTGAATATAGTAATGACCAGTCGCGATTTGACAGAGTACAGTGTAGCCGATTTCAATTAACAAAAAGACCAGGTAAAAATGCAAAATTGGAAAAACTGTTCCAGTGCTGCTGGTAAGAGACTAATCCGACGTATTTTGTGACGAGAAATCAAATGGTGCAAACCGCGTTGCTCTCCGACCAATACTTTTGCCTGTAGTGACAATTAAATGATCATTTATGTCATAATCACGTGCCCAGCAACGGCTCTTACTCCATGGAAACCAGGGAAATTTGCAATTTTTCAACAGCTGCCGATGCCTGGCCCAATTCCGAATCTTTTGGCACCTTACTGAAGTGGGTCAGTGTTTAGTTGTACTTTATACAGCAGACTGTATCAAGTACCTTGTGTTTTTCACGTACAAATAGTTTGGTTTTCCTACACGTAGATAAAGACATTGAGATTGTCTTGGACTTAGAAGTAAGACAATTGCTGGGTGAGTTAAATGGGCTTAGCCCAAAGATTTGACGTCTTCTGGGCTACCGAAGGGCACATAACTTATAGTCAAAAGTTGAATATAGTAATGACCAGTCGCGATTGTACAGAGTACAGTGTAGCCAATTTCAATTAACAAAAAGACCAGGTAAAAATGCAAAATTGGAAAAATTGTTCCAGTGGTGCTGGTAAGAGGCTAATCCGACGTATTTTGTGACGACAAATCGAATGGTGCAAACCGCGTTGCTGTCCGACCAATACTTTTGGCTGTAGTGACAATGGAATGATCATTTATGTCATAATCACGTGCCCAGCAACGGCTCTTACTCCACGGAAACCAGGGAAATTTGCAATTTTTCAACAGCTGCCGATGCCTGGCTCAATTCCGCATCTGTTGTCACCTTATAAATGTGGGTCAGTGTTTAGTTGTACTTTGTACAGAAGACTGTATCAAGTACCTTGTGTTTTTTATGTACAAATGGTCTGGTTTTTCTACACGTAGATAAAGACATTGAGATTGTCTTGGACTTAGAAGTAAGGCAATTGCTGGGTGAGTTAAATGGGCTTGGCCCAAAGATTTCAGGTCTTCTGGGCTACCGAAGGGCACATAACTTATAGTCAAAAGTTGAATATAGTAATGACCAGTCGCGATTGTACAGAGTACAGTGTAGCCGATTTCAATTAAGAAAAAGACCAGGTAAAAATGCAAAAGTGGAAAAACTGTTCCAGTGCTGCTGGTAAGAGATTAATCCGACGTATTTTGTGACGACAAATCGAATGGTGCAAACCGCGTTGCTCTCCGACCAATACTTTTGGCTGTAGCGACAATTGAAATATCATTTATGTCATAATCACGTGCGTAGCAACGGCTCTTACTCCATGGAAACCAGGTAAATTTGCAATTTTTCAACAGCTGCCGATGCCTGGCTCAATTCCGAATCTTTTGGCACCTTATTCCTGTGGGTCTGTGGTCAGTTGTACTTTTTACAGCAGACTGTATCAAGTACCTTGTGTTTTTCATGTACAAATGGTGTAGTTTTTCTACACGTAGATAAAGACATTGAGATTGTCTTGGACTTAGAAGTAAGACAATTGCTGGTTGAGTTAAATGGGCTTAGCCCAAATGATTTGACGTCTTCTGGGCTACCGAAGGGCACATAACTTATAGTCAAAAGTTGAATATAGTAATGACCAGTCGCGATTGTACAGAGTACAGTGTAGCCGATTTCAATTAACAAAAAGACCAGGTAAAAATGCAAAATTGGAAAAATTGTTCCAGTGCTGCTGGTAAGAGACTAATCTGACGTATTTTGTGACGAGAAATCAAATGGTGCAAACCGCGTTGCTCTCCGACCAATACTTTTGCCTGTAGTGACAATTAAATGATCATTTATGTCATAATCACGTGCCCAGCAACGGCTCTTACTCCATGGAAACCAGGAAAATTTGCAATTTTTCAACAGCTGCCGATACCTGGCTCAATTCCGGATCTTTTGGCACCTTATTCCTGTGGGTCTGTGGTCAGTTGTACTTTTTACAGCAGACTGTATCAAGTACCTTATGTTTTTCACGTACAAATGGTGTGGTTTTTCTACACGTAGATAAAGACATTGAGATTGTCTTGGACTTAGAAGTAAGACAATTGCTGGGTGAGTTGAATGGGCATAGCGGAAAGATTTGACGCCTTCTGGGCTACCGAAGGGCACATAACTTATAGTCAAAAGTTGAATATAGTAATGACCAGTCGCGATTGTACAGAGTACAGTGTAGCCGATTTCAATTAACAAAAAGACCAGGCAAAAATGCAAAATTGGAAAAATTGTTCCAGTGCTGCTGGTAAGAGACTAATTCGACGTATTTTGTGACGAGAAATCAAATGGTGCAAACCGCGTTGCTCTCCGACCAATACTTTTGGCTGTAGTGACAACTGAATGATCATTTATGTCATAATCACGTGCCCAGCAACGGCTCTTACTCCATGGAAACCAGGGATATTTGCAATTTTTTAACAGCTGCCGATGCCTGGCCCAATTCCACATCTTTTGGCACCTTATAAATGTGGGTCAGTGTTTAGTTGTACTTTTTACAGCAGACTGTATCAAGTACCTTGTGTTTTTTAAGTACAAATGGTCTGGTTTTTCTACACGTAGATAAAGACATTGAGATTGTCTTGGACTTAGAAGTAAGACAATTGCTGGGTGAGTTAAATGGGCTTAGCCCAAAGATTTCAGGTCTTCTGGGCTACCGCAGGGCACATAACTTATAGTCAAAAGTTGAATATAGTAATGACCAGTCGCGATTGTACAGAGTACAGTGTAGCCGATTTCAATTAACAAAAAGACCAGGTAAAAATGCAAAATTGGAAAAATTGTTCCAGTGCTGCTGGTAAGAGACTAATCTGACGTATTTTGTGACGAGAAATCAAATGGTGCAAACCGCGTTGCTCTCCGACCAATACTTTTGCCTGTAGTGACAATTAAATGATCATTTATGTCATAATCACGTGCCCAGCAACGGCTCTTACTCCATGGAAACCAGGGAAATTTGCAATTTTTCAACAGCTGCCGATACCTGGCTCAATTCCCGATCTTTTGGCACCTTATTCCTGTGGGTCTGTGGTCAGTTGTACTTTTTACAGCAGACTGTATCAAGTACCTTATGTTTTTCACGTACAAATGGTGTGGTTTTTCTACACGTAGATAAAGACATTGAGATTGTCTTGGACTTAGAAGTAAGACAATTGCTGGGTGAGTTGAATGGGCATAGCCGAAAGATTTGACGCCTTCTGGGCTACCGAAGGGCACATAACTTATAGTCAAAAGTTGAATATAGTAATGACCAGTCGCGATTGTACAGAGTACAGTGTAGCCGATTTCAATTAACAAAAAGACAAGGCAAAAATGCAAAATTGGAAAAATTGTTCCAGTGCTGCTGGTAAGAGACTAATTCGACGTATTTTGTGACGAGAAATCAAATGGTGCAAACCGCGTTGCTCTCCGACCAATACTTTTGGCTGTAGTGACAACTGAATGATCATTTATGTCATAATCACGTGCCCAGCAACGGCTCTTACTCCATGGAAACCAGGGATATTTGCAATTTTTTAACAGTTGCCGATGCCTGGCCCAATTCCACATCTTTTGGCACCTTATAAATGTGGGTCAGTGTTTAGTTGTACTTTTTACAGCAGACTGTATCAAGTACCTTGTGTTTTTTAAGTACAAATGGTCTGGTTTTTCTACACGTAGATAAAGACATTGAGATTGTCTTGGACTTAGAAGTAAGACAATTGCTGGGTGAGTTAAATGGGCTTAGCCCAAAGATTTCAGGTCTTCTGGGCCACCGAAGGGCACATAACTTATAGTCAAAAGTTGAATATAGTAATGACCAGTCGCGATTGTACAGAGTACAGTGTAGCCAGTTTCAATTAACAAAAAGACCAGGCAAAAATGCAAAAGTGGAAAAACTCTTCCAGTGCTGCTGGTAAGAGCCTAATCCGACGTATTTTGTGACGAGAAATCGAATGGTGCAAACTGCGTTGCTCTCCGACCACTACTTTTGGCTGTAGCGACAATTGAATGATCATTTATGTCATAATCACGTGCCCAGCAACGGCTCTTACTCCATGGAAACCAGGGAAATTTGCAATTTTTCAACAGCTGCCGATGCCTGGCTCAATTCTGCATCTTTTGGCACCTTACTGAAGTGGGTCAGTGTTCAGTTGTACTTTTTACAGCAGACTGTATCAAGTACCTTGTGTTTTTCACGTACAAATGGTGTGTTTTTTCTACACGTAGATAAAGACATTAAGATTGTCTTGCACTTAGAAGTAAGGCAATTGCTGGGTGAGTTAAATGGGCTTAGCCGAAAGATTTGACGTCTTCTGGGCTACCGAAGGGCACATAACTTATAGTCAAAAGTTGAATATAGTAATGACCAGTCGCGATTGTACAGAGTGCAGTTTAGCCGATTTCAATTAACAAAAACACGAAGCAATATTGCAAAAGTGGAAAAACTGTTCCAGTGCTACTAGTAAGAGGCTAATCCGACGTATTTTGTGACGAGAAATCGAATGGTGCAAACCGCGTTGCTCTCCGACCAATACTTTTGCCTGTAGTGACAATTGAATGATCATTTATGTCATAATCACGTGCACAGCAACGGCTCTTACTCCATGGAAACCAGGGATATTTGCAATTTTTTAACAGCTGCCGATGCCTGGCCCAATTCTGCATCTTTTGGCACCTTAAAAATGTGCGTCAGTGTTTAATTGTACTTTTTACAGCATACTGTATCAAGTACCTTGTGTTTTTTATGTACAAATGGTCTGGTTTTTCTACACGTAGATAAAGACATTGAGATTGTCTTGGACTTAGAAGTAAGACAATTGCTGGGTGAGGTAAATGGGCTTAACCCAAAGATTTCAGGTCTTCTGAGCTACCGAAGGGCACATAACTTATAGTCAAAAGTTGAATATAGTAATGACCAGTCGCGATTGTACAGAGTACAGTGTAGCCAGTTTCAATTAACAAAAGGACCAGGCAAAAATGCAAAAGTGGAAAAACTGTTCCAGTGCTACTAGTAAGAGGCTTATCCGACGTATTTTGTGACGAGAAATCGAATGGTGCAATCCGTGTTGCTCTCCGACCAATACTTTTGGCTGTAGCGACAATTGAAATATCATTTATGTCATAATCACGTGCGTAGCAACGGCTCTTACTCCATGGAAACCAGGGAAATTTGCAATTTTTCAACAGCTGCCGATGCCTGGCTCAATTCCCAATCTTTTGGCACCTTATTCCTGTGGGTCTGTGGTCAGTTGTACTTTTTACAGCAGACTGTATCAAGTACCTTGTGTTTTTCATGTACAAATGGTGTAGTTTTTCTACACGTAGATAAAGACATTGAGATTGTCTTGGACTTAGAAGTAAGACAATTGCTGGTTGAGTTAAATGGGCTTAGCCCAAAGATTTGACGTCTTCTGGGCTACCGAAGGGCACATAACTTATAGTCAAAAGTTGAATATAGTAATGACCAGTCGCGATTGTACAGAGTACAGTGTAGCCGATTTTAATTAACAAAAAGACCAGGTAAAAATGCAAAATTGGAAAAATTGTTCCAGTGCTGCTGGTAAGAGACTAATCTGACGTATTTTGTGACGAGAAATCAAATGGTGCAAACCGCGTTGCTCTCCGACCAATACTTTTGCCTGTAGTGACAATTAAATGATCATTGATGTCATAATCACGTGCGTAGCAACGGCTCTTACTCCATGGAAACCAGGGAAATTTGCAATTTTTCAACAGCTGCCGATACCTGGCTCAATTCCAGATCTTTTGGCACCTTATTCCTTTGGGTCTGTGGTCAGTTGTACTTTTTACAGCAGACTGTATCAAGTACCTTATGTTTTTCACGTACAAATGGTGTGGTTTTTCTACACGTAGATAAAGACATTGAGATTGTCTTGGACTTAGAAGTAAGACAATTGCTGGGTGAGTTGAATGGGCATAGCCGAAAGATTTGACGCCTTCTGGGCTACCGAAGGGCACATAACTTATAGTCAAAAGTTGAATATAGTAATGACCAGTCGCGATTGTACAGAGTACAGTGTAGCCGATTTCAATTAACAAAAAGACCAGGCAAAAATGCAAAAGTGGAAAAATTGTTCCAGTGCTGCTGGTAAGAGACTAATCCGACGTATTTTGTGACGAGAAATCAAATGGTGCAAACCGCGTTGCTCTCCGACCAATACTTTTGGCTGTAGTGACAACTGAATGATCATTTACGTCATAATCACGTGCCAAGCAACGGCTCTTACTCCATGGAAACCAGGGATATTTGCAATTTTTTAACAGCTGCCGATGCCTGGCCCAATTCCACATCTTTTGGCACCTTATAAATGTGGGTCAGTGTTTAGTTGTACTTTTTACAGCAGACTGTATCAAGTACCTTGTGTTTTTTAAGTACAAATGGTCTGGTTTTTCTACACGTAGATAAAGACATTGAGATTGTCTTGGACTTAGAAGTAAGACAATTGCTGGGTGAGTTAAATGGGCTTAGCCCAAAGATTTCAGGTCTTCTGGGCTACCGCAGGGCACATAACTTATAGTCAAAAGTTGAATATAGTAATGACCAGTCGCGATTGTACAGAGTACAGTGTAGCCAGTTTCAATTAACAAAAAGACCAGGCAAAAATGCAAAAGTGGAAAAACTGTTTTAGTGCTGCTGGTAAGAGACTAATCCGACGTATTTTGTGACGAGAAATGGAATGGTGCAAACCGCGTTGTTCTCCGACTAATACTTTTGGCTGTAGTGACAACTGAATGATCATTTATGTCATAATCACGTGCCCAGCAACGGCTCTTACTCCATGGAAACCAGGGATATTTGCAATTTTTTAACAGCTGCCGATGCCTGGCCCAATTCCACATCTTTTGGCACCTTACTGAAGTGGGTCAGTGTTTAGTTGTACTTTTTACAGCAGACTGTATCAAGTACCTTGTGTTTTTAAAGTACAAATGGTCTGGTTTTTCTACACGTAGATAAAGACATTGAGATTGTCTTGGACTTAGAAGTAAGACAATTGCTCGGTGAGTTAAATGGGCTTGGCCCAAAGATTTCAGGTCTTCTGAGCTACCGAAGGGCACATAACTTATAGTCAAAAGTTGAATATAGTAATGACCAGTCGCGATTGTACAGAGTACAGTGTAGCCGATTTCAATTAACAAAAAGACCAGGTAAAAATGCAAAATAGGAAAAATTGTTCCAGTGCTGCTGGTAAGAGACTAATCCGACGTATTTTGTGACGAGAAATCAAATGGTGCAAACCGCGTTGCTCTCCGACCAATACTTTTGGCTGTAGCGACAGATCAATGATCATTGATGTCATAATCACGTGCCCAGCAACGGCTCTTACTCCATGGAAACCAGGGATATTTGCAATTTTTTAACAGCTGCCGATGCCTGGCCCAATTCCACATCTTTTGGCACCTTATAAATGTGGGTCAGTGTTTAGTTGTACTTTTTATAGCAGACTGTATCAAGTACCTTGTGTTTTTTATGTACAAATGGTCTGGTTTTTCTACACGTAGATAAAGACATTGAGATTGTCTTGGACTTAGAAGTAAGACAATTGCTGGGTGAGTTAAATGGGCTTAGCCCAAAGATTTGACGTCTTCTGGGCTACCGAAGGGCACATAACTTATAGTCAAAAGTTGAATATAGTAATGACCAGTCGCGATTGTACAGAGTACAGTGTAGCCGATTTCAATTAACAAAAAGACCAGGTAAAAATGCAAAAGTGGAAAAACTGTTCCAGTGCTGCTGGTAAGAGGCTAATCCCACGTATTTTGTGACGAGAAATCGAATGGTGCAAACCGCGTTGCTCTCCGACCACTACTTTTGCCTGTAGTGACAATTGAATGATCATTTATGTCATAATCACGTGCCCAGCAACGGCTCTTACTCCATGGAAACCAGGGAAATTTGCAATTTTTCAACAGCTGCCGATGCCTGGCTCAATTCCGAATCTTTTGGCACCTTACTGAAGTGGGTCAGTGTTCAGTTGTACTTTTTACAGCAGACTGTATCAAGTACCTTGTGTTTTTCACGTACAAATGGTGTGGTTTTTCTACACGTAGATAAAGACATTGAGATTGTCTTGCACTTAGAAGTAAGGCAATTGCTGGGTGAGTTAAATGGGCTTGGCCCAAAGAATTGACGTCTTCTGGGCTACCGAAGGGCACATAACTTATAGTCAAAAGTTGAATATAGTAATGACCAGTCGCGATTGTACAGAGTGCAGTGTAGCCGGTATCAATTAACAAAAAGACCAGGCAAAAATGCAAAAGTGGAAAAACTGTTCCAGTGCTGCTGGTAAGATTCTAATCCGACGTATTTTGTGACGACAAATCGAATAGTGCAAACCGCGTTGCTCTCCGACCAATACATTTGCCTGTAGTGACAATTGAATGATCATTTATGTCATAATCACGTGCCCAGCAACGGCTCTTACTCCATGGAAACCAGGGAAATTTGCAATTTTTCAACAGCTGCCGATGCCTGGCTCAATTCCACATCTTTTGGCACCTTATTCATGTGGGTCTGTGGTCAGTTGTACTTTTTACAGCAGACTGTATCAAGTACCTTGTGGTTTTCACGTACAAATGGTGTGGTTTTTCTACACGTAGATAAAGACATTGAGATTGTCTTGCACTTAGAAGTAAGGCAATTGCTGGGTGAGTTAAATGGGCTGAGCCCAAAGATTTCAGGTCTTCTGGGCTACCGAAGGGCACATAACTTATAGTCAAAAGTTGAATATAGTAATGACCAGTCGCGATTGTACAGAGTACAGTGTAGCCAGTTTCAATTAACAAAAAGACCAGGCAAAAATGCAAAAGTGGAAAAACTGTTCCAGTGCTGCTGGTAAGAGGCTAATCCGACGTATTTTGTGACGAGAAATCGAATGGTGCAAACTGCGTTGCTCTCCGACCACTACTTTTGGCTGTAGCGACAATTGATTAATCATTTATGTCATAATCACGTGCCCAGCAACGGCTCTTACTCCATGGAAACCAGGGAAATTTGCAATTTTTCAACAGCTGCCGATGCCTGGCTCAATTCTGCATCTTTTGGCACCTTACTGAAGTGGGTCAGTGTTCAGTTGTACTTTTTACAGCAGACTGTATCAAGTACCTTGTGTTTTTCACGTACAAATGGTGTGGTTTTTCTACACGTAGATAAAGACATTAAGATTGTCTTGGACTTAGAAGTAAGGCAATTGCTGGGTGAGTTAAATGGGCTTAGCCGAAAGATTTGACGTCTTCTGGGCTACCGAAGGGCACATAACTTATAGTCAAAAGTTGAATATAGTAATGACCAGTCGCGATTGTACAGAGTGCAGTTTAGCCGATTTCAATTAACAAAAACACGAAGCAATATTGCAAAAGTGGAAAAACTGTTCCAGTGGTACTAGTAAGAGGCTAATCCGACGTATTTTGTGACGAGAAATCGAATGGTGCAAACCGCGTTGCTCTCCGACCAATATTTTTGCCTGTAGTGACAATTGAATGATCATTTATGTCATAATCACGTGCACAGCAACGGCTCTTACTCCATGGAAACCAGGGATATTTGCAATTTTTTAACAGCTGCCGATGCCTGGCCCAATTCTGCATCTTTTGGCACCTTAAAAATGTGCGTCAGTGTTTAGTTGTACTTTTTACAGCAGACTGTATCAAGTACCTTGTGTTTTTTATGTACAAATGGTCTGGTTTTTCTACACGTAGATAAAGACATTGAGATTGTCTTGGACTTAGAAGTAAGACAATTGCTGGGTGAGTTAAATGGGATTAACCCAAAGATTTCAGGTCTTCTGGGCTACCGAAAGGCACATAACTTATAGTAAAAAGTTGAATATAGTAATGACCAGTCGCGATTGTACAGAGTACAGTGTAGCCGATTTCAATTAACAAAAAGACCAGGTAAAAATGCAAAAGTGGAAAAACTGTTTCAGTGCTACTAGTAAGAGCCTAATCCGACGTATTTTGTGACGAGAAATCGAATGGTGCAATCCGCGTTGCTCTCCGACCAATACTTTTGGCTGTAGCGACAATTGAAATATCATTTATGTCATAATCACGTGCACAGCAACGGCTCTTACTCCATGGAAACCAGGGAAATTTGCAATTTTTCAACGGCTGCCGATGCCTGGCTCAATTCTGCATCTTTTGGCACCTTACTGAAGTGGGTCAGTGTTCAGTTGTACTTTTTACAGCAGACTGTATCAAGTACCTTGTGTTTTTCACGTACAAATGGTCTGGTTTTTCTACACGTAGATAAAGACATTGAGATTGCCTTGCACTTAGAAGTAAGGCAATTGCTGGGTGAGTTAAATGGGCTTAGCCAAAAGATTTGACGTCTTCTGGGCTACCGAAGGGCACATAACTTATAGTCAACAGTTGAATATAGTAATGACCAGTCGCGATTGTACAGAGTACAGTGTAGCCGATTTCAATTAACAAAAAGACCAGGCAAAAATGCAAAAGTGGACAAACTGTTCCAGTGCTGCTGGTAAAAGGCTAATCCGACGTATTTTGTGACGAGAAATCGAATGGTGCAATCCGCGTTGCTTTCCGACCAATACTTTTGGCTGTAGCGACAATTGAATGATCATTTATGTCATAATCACGTGCCCAGCAACGGCTCTTACTCCATGGAAACCAGGGAAATTTGCAATTTTTCAACAGCTGCCGATGCCTGGCCCAATTCCGAATCTTTTGGCACCTTATAAATGTGGGTCAGTGTTCAGTTGTACTTTATACAGCAGACTGTATCAAGTACCTTGTGTTTTTCACGTACAAATGGTGTGGTTTTCCTACACGTAGATAAAGACATTGAGATTGTCTTGGACTTAGAAGTAAGACAATTGCTGGGTGAGTTAAATGGGCTTAGCCCAAAGATTTGACGTCTTCTGGGCTACCGAAGGGCACATAACTTATAGTCAAAAGTTGAATATAGTAATGACCAGTCGCGATTGTACAGAGTACAGTGTAGCCGACTTCAATTAACAAAAAGACCAGGCAAAAATGCAAAAGTGGAAAAACTGTTTTAGTGCTGCTGGTAAGAGACTAATCCGACGTATTTTGTGACGAGAAATGGAATGGTGCAAACCGCGTTGATCTGCGACTAATACTTTTGGCTGTAGTGACAACTGAATGATCATTTATGTCATAATCACGTGCACAGCAACGGCTCTTACTCCATGGAAACCAGGGATATTTGCAATTTTTTAACAGCTGCCGATGCCTGTCCCAATTCCACATCTTTTGGCACCTTACTGAAGTGGGTCAGTGTTTAGTTGTACTTTTTACAGCAGACTGTATCAAGTACCTTTTGTTTTTAAAGTACAAACGGTCTGGTTTTTCTACACGTAGATAAAGACATTGAGATTGTCTTGGACTTAGAAGTAAGACAATTGCTGGGTGAGTTAAATGGGCTTAGCCCAAAGATTTCAGGTCTTCTGAGCTACCGAAGGGCACATAACTTATAATCAAAAGTTGAATATAGTAATGACCAGTCGCGATTGTACAGAGTACAGTGTAGCCAGTTTCAATTAACAAAAAGACCAGGCAAAAATGCAAAAGTGGAAAAACTGTTCCAGTGCTACTAGTAAGAGGCTAATCCGACGTATTTTGTGACGAGAAATCGAATGGTGCAATCCGCGTTGCTCTCCGACCAATACTTTTGGCTGTAGCGACAATTGAATGATCATTGATGTCATAATCACGTGCGTAGCAACGGCTCTTACTCCATGGAAACCAGGGAAATTTGCAATTTTTCAACAGCTGCCGATGCCTGGCCCAATTCCGAATTATTTGGCACCTTACTGAAGTGGGTCAGTGTTCAGTTGTACTTTATACAGCAGACTGTATCAAGTACCTTGTGTTTTTCACGTACAAATGGTGTGGTTTTCCTACACGTAGATAAAGACATTGAGATTGTCTTTGACTTAGAAGTAAGACAATTGCTGGGTGAGTTAAATGGGCTTAGCCCAAAGATTTGACGTCTTCTGGGCTACCGAAGGGCACATAACTTATAGTCAAAAGTTGAATATAGTAATGACCAGTCGCGATTGAACAGAGTACAGTGTAGCCAATTTCAATTAACAAAAAGACCAGGTAAAAATGCAAAATTAGAAAAATTGTTCCAGTGCTGCTGGTAAGAGGCTAATCCGACGTATTTTGTGACGACAAATCGAATGGTGCAAACCGCGTTGCTGTCCGACCAAAACTTTTGGCTGTAGTGACAATTGAATGATCATTTATGTCATAATCACGTGCCCAGCAACGGCTCTTACTCCATGGAAACCAGGGAAATTTGCAATTTTTCAACAGCTGCCGATGCCTGGCTCAATTCCGAATCTTTTGGCACCTTACTGAAGTGGGTCAGTGTTCAGTTGTACTTTTTACAGCAGACTGTATCAAGTACCTTGTGGTTTTCACGTACAAATGGTGTGGTTTTTCTACACGTAGATAAAGACATTGAGATTGTCTTGCACTTAGAAGTAAGGCAATTGCTGGGTGAGTTAAATGGGCTTGGCCCAAAGATTTGACGTCTTCTGGGCTACCGAAGGGCACATAACTTATAGTCAAAAGTTGAATATAGTAATGACCAGTCGCGATTGTACAGAGTACAGTGTAGCCGATTTCAATTAACAAAAAGACCAGGCAAAAATGCAAAAGTGGACAAACTGTTCCAGTGCTGCTGGTAAGAGGCTAATCCGACGTATTTTGTGACGAGAAATCGAATGGAGCAATCCGCGTTGCTCTCCGACCAATACTTTTGGCTGTAGTGACAATTGAATGATCATTTATGTCATAATCACGTGCCCAGCAACGGCTCTTACTCCATAGAAACCAGGGAAATTTGCTATTTTTCAACAGCTGCCGATGCCTGGCCCAATTCCACATCTTTTGGCACCTTAAAAATGTGGGTCAGTGTTTAGTTGTACTTTTTACAGCAGACTGTATCAAGTACCTTGTGTTTTTTATGTACAAATGGTGTGGTTTTTCTACACGTAGATAAAGACATTGAGATTGTCTTGGACTTAGAAGTAAGACAATTGCTGGGTGAGTTAAATGGGCATAGCCGAAAGATTTGACGTCTTCTGGGCTACCGAAGGGCACATAACTTATAGTCAAAAGTTGAATATAGTAATGACCAGTCGCGATTGTACAGAGTACAGTGTAGCCGATTTCAATTAACAAAAAGACCAGGCAAAAATGCAAAAGTGGAAAAACTGTTCCAGTGCTGCTGGTAAGAGACTAATCCGACGTATTTTGTGACGAGAAATCGAATGGTGCAAACCGCGTTGCTCTCCGACTAACACTTTTGGCTGTAGTGACAATTGAATGATCATTTATGTCATAATCACGTGCCCAGCAACGGCTCTTACTCCATGGAAACCAGGGATATTTGCAATTTTTTAACAGCTGCCGATGCCTGGCCCAATTCCACATCTTTTGGCACCTTACTGAAGTGGGTCAGTGTTTAGTTGTACTTTTTACAGCAGACTGTATCAAGTACCTTGTGTTTTTAAAGTACAAATGGTCTGGTTTTTCTACACGTAGATAAAGACATTGAGATTGTCTTGGACTTAGAAGTAAGACAATTGCTGGGTGAGTTAAATGGGCTTAGCCCAAAGATTTCAGGTCTTCTGAGCTACCGAAGGGCACATAACTTATAATCAAAAGTTGAATATAGTAATGACCAGTCGCGATTGTACAGAGTACAGTATAGCCAGTTTCAATTAACAAAAAGACCAGGCAAAAATGCAAAAGTGGAAAAACTGTTCCAGTGCTACTAGTAAGAGGCTAATCCGACGTATTTTGTGACGAGAAATCGAATGGTGCAATCCGCGTTGCTCTCCGACCAACACTTTTGGCTGTAGCGACAATTCAATGATCATTGATGTCATAATCACGTGCCCAGCAACGGCTCTTACTCCATGGAAACCAGGGATATTTGCAATTTTTTAACAACTGCCGATGCCTGGCCAAATTCCGTATCTTTTGGCACCTTATAAATGTTGGTCAGTGTTTAGTTGTACTTTTTACAGCAGACTGTATCAAGTACCTTGTGTTTTTTATATACAAATGGTGTGGTTTTTCTACACGTAGATAAAGACATTGAGATTGTCTTGGACTTAGAAGTAAGACAATTGCTGGGTGAGTGAAATGGGCTTGGCTCAAAAATTTCAGGTCTTCTGAGCTACCGAAGGGCACATAACTTATAGTCAAAAGTTGAATATAGTAATGACCAGTCGCGATTGTACAGAGTACAGTGTAGCCAGTTTCAATTAACAAAAAGACCAGGTAAAAATGCAAAAGTGGAAAAACTGTTCCAGTGCTACTAGTAAGAGGCTTATCCGACGTATTTTGTGAGGAGAAATCGAATGGTGCAATCCGCGTTGCTCTCCGACCAATACTTTTGGCTGTAGCGACAATTGAAATATCATTTATGTCATAATCACGTGCGTAGCAACGGCTCTTACTCCATGGAAACCAGGGAAATTTGCAATTTTTCAACAGCTGCCGATTCCTGGCTCAATTCCGAATCTTTTGGCACCTTATTCCTGTGGGTCTGTGGTCAGTTGTACTTTTTACAGCAGACTGTATCAAGTACCTTGTGTTTTTCATGTACAAATGGTGTAGTTTTTCTACACGTAGATAAAGACATTGAGATTGTCTTGGACTTAGAAGTAAGGCAATTGCTGGGTGAGTTAAATGGGCTTAGCCCAAAGATTTGACGTCTTCTGGGCTACCGAAGGGCACATAACTTATAGTCAAAAGTTGAATATAGTAATGACCAGTCGCGATTGTACAGAGTACAGTGTAGACGATTTCAATTAACAAAAAGACCAGGTAAAAATGCAAAATTGGAAAAATTGTTCCAGTGCTGCTGGTAAGAGACTAATCCGACGTATTTTGTGACGAGAAATCGAATGGTGCAAACCGCGTTGCTCTCCGACCAATACTTTTGGCTGTAGCGACAATTCAATGCATATTGATGTCATAATCACGTGCACAGCAACGGCTCTTACTCCATGGAAACCAGGGATATTTGCAATTTTTTAACAGCTGCCGATGCCTGGCCCAATTCCGCATCTTTTGGCACCTTACTGAAGTGGGTCAGTGCTCAGTTGTACTTTTTACAGCAGACTGTATCAAGTACCTTGTGTTTTTCACGTACAAATGGTGTGGTTTTTCTACACGTAGATAAAGACATTGAGATTGTCTTGCACTTAGAAGTAAGACAATTACTGGGTGAGTTAAATGGGCTTGGCCCAAAGATTTCAGGTCTTCTGGGCTACCGAAGGGCACATAACTTATAGTCAAAAGTTGAATATAGTAATGACCAGTCGCGATTGTACAGAGTACAGTGTAGCCGGTTTCAATTAACAAAAAGACCAGGCAAAAATGCAAAAGTGGAAAAACTGTTCCAGTGCTGCTGGTAAGAGGCTAATCCGACGTATTTTGTGACGACAAATCGAATGGTGCAAACCGCGTTGCTCTCCGACCAATACTTTTGGCTGTAGCGACAATTCAATGATCATTGATGTCATAATCACGTGCACAGCAACGGCTCTTACTCCATGGAAACCAGGGATATTTGCAATTTTTTAACAGCTGCCGATGCCTGGCCCAATTCCGCATCTTTTGGCACCTTACTGAAGTGGGTCTTTGTTCAGTTGTACTTTTTACAGCAGACTGTATCAAGTACCTTGTGTTTTTTATGTACAAATGGTGTGGTTTTTCTACACGTAGATAAAGACATTGAGATTGTCTTGGTCTTAGAAGTAAGACAATTGCTGGGTGAGTTAAATGGGCTTGGCCCAAAGATATCAGGTCTTCTGAGCTACCGAAGGGCACATAACTTATAGTCAAAAGTTGAATATAGTAATGACCAGTCGCGATTGTACAGAGTACAGTGTAGCCGATTTCAATTAACAAAAAGACCAGGCAAAAATGCAAAAGTGGAAAAACTGTTCCAGTGCTACTAGTAGAAGGCTAATCCGACGTATTTTGTGACGAGAAATCGAATGGTGCAAACCGCGTTGCTGTCCGACCAACACTTTTGCCTGTAGTGACAATTGAATGATCATTTATGTCATAATCACGTGCCCAGCAACGGCTCTTACTCCATGGAAACCAGGGAAATTTGCAATTTTTCAACAGCTGCCGATGCCTGGCCCAATTCCGCATCTTTTGGCACCTTACTGAAGTGGGTCAGTGTTCAGTTGTACTTTTTACAGCAGACTATATCAAGTACCTTGTGTTTTTCACGTACAAATGGTGTGGTTTTTCTACACGTAGATAAAGACATTGAGATTGTCTTGCACTTAGAAGTCAGGCAATTGCTGGGTGAGTTAAATGGGCTTAGCCCAAAGATTTCAGGTCTTCTGGGCTACCGAAGGGCACATAACTTATAGTCAAAAGTTGAATATAGTAATGACCAGTCGCGATTGTACAGAGTACAGTGTAGCCGGTTTCAATTAACACAAAGACCAGGCAAAAATGCAAAATTGGAAAAATTGTTCCAGTACTGCTGGTAAGAGGCTAATCCGACGTATTTTGTGACGAGAAATCGAATGGTGCAAACCGCGTTGCTCTCCGACCAATACTTTTGCCTGTAGTGACAATTGAATGATCATTTATGTCATAATCACGTGCACAGCAACGGCTCTTACTCCATGGAAACCAGGGAAATTTGCAATTTTTCAACAGCTGCCGATACCTGGCCCAATTCCGCATCTTTTGGCACCTTATTCATGTAGGTCTGTGGTCAGTTGTACTTTTTACAGCAGACTGTATCAAGTACCTTGTGTTTTTCACGTACAAATGGTGTGGTTTTTCTACACGTAGATAAAGACATTGAGATTGTCTTGCACTTAGAAGTCAGGCAATTGCTGGGTGAGTTAAATGGGCTTAGCCCAAAGATTTCAGGTCTTCTGGGCTACCGAAGGGCACATAACTTATAGTCAAAAGTTGAATATAGTAATGACCAGTCGCGATTGTACAGAGTACAGTGTAGCCGGTTTCAATTAACACAAAGACCAGGCAAAAATGCAAAATTGGAAAAATTGTTCCAGTACTGCTGGTAAGAGGCTAATCCGACGTATTTTGTGACGAGAAATCGAATGGTGCAAACCGCGTTGCTCTCCAACCAATACTTTTGCCTGTAGTGACAATTGAATGATCATTTATGTCATAATCACGTGCACAGCAACGGCTCTTACTCCATGGAAACCAGGGAAATTTGCAATTTTTCAACAGCTGCCGATACCTGGCCCAATTCCGCATCTTTTGGCACCTTATTCATGTAGGTCTGTGGTCAGTTGTACTTTTTACAGCAGACTGTATCAAGTACCTTGTGTTTTTCACGTACAAATGGTGTGGTTTTTCTACACGTAGATAAAGACATTGAGATTGTCTTGCACTTAGAAGTAAGACAATTGCTGTGTGAGTTAAATGGGCTTGGCCCAAAGATTTCAGGTCTTCTGGGCTACCGAAGGGCACATAACTTATAGTCAAAAGTTGAATATAGTAATGACCAGTCGCGATTGTACAGAGTACAGTGTAGCCGGTTTCAATTAACAAAAAGACCAGGCAAAAATGCAAAAGTGGAAAAACTGTTCCAGTGCTACTAGTAGAAGGCTAATCCGACGTATTTTGTGACGAGAAATCGAATGGTGCAATCCGCGTTGCTCTCCGACCAATAGTTTTGGCTGTAGCGACAATTGAATGATCATTTATGTCATAATCACGTGCGTAGCAACGGCTCTTACTCCATGGAAACCAGGGAAATTTGCAATTTTTCAACAGCTGCCGATGCCTGGCTCAATTCCGAATCTTTTGACACCTTACTGAAGTGGGTCAGTGTTCAGTTGTACTTTTTACAGCAGACTGTATCAAGTACCTTGTGTTTTTCATGTACAAATGGTGTGGTTTTTCTACACGTAGATAAAGACATTGAGATTGTCTTGGACTTAGAAGTAAGACAATTGCTGGGTGAGTTAAATGGGCTTAGCCGAAAGATTTGATGTCTTCTGGGCTACCGAAGGGCACATAACTTATAGTCAAAAGTTGAATATAGTAATGACCAGTCGCGATTGTACAGAGTACAGTGTAGCCGATTTCAATTAACAAAAAGACCAGGCAAAAATGCAAAAGTGGAAAAACTGTTCCAGTGCTACTAGTAGAAGGCTAATCCGACGTATTTTGTGACGACAAATCGAATGGTGCAATCCGCGTTGCTCTCCGACTAATACTTTTGGCTGTAGCGACAATTGAATGATCATTTATGTCATAATCACGTGCGTAGCAACGGCTCTTACTCCATGGAAACCAGGGAAATTTGCAATTTTTCAACAGCTGCCGATGCCTGGCTCAATTCCGCATCTTTTGGCACCTTACTAAAGGGGGTCAGTGTTCAGCTGTACTTTTTACAGCAGACTGTATCAAGTACCTTGTGTTTTTCACGTACAAATGGTGTGGTTTTTCTACACGTAGATAAAGACATTGAGATTGTCTTGCACTTAGAAGTAAGGCAATTGCTGGGTGAGTTAAATGGGCTTGGCCCAAAGATTTCAGGTCTTCTGGGCTACCGAAGGGCACATAACTTATAGTCAAAAGTTGAATATAGTAATGACCAGTCGCGATTGTACAGAGTACAGTGTAGCCGATTTCAATTAACAAAAAGACCAGGCAAAAATGCAAACGTGGAAAAACTGTTCCAGTGCGGCTGGTAAGAGGCTAATCCGACGTATTTTGTGACGGGAAATCGAATGGTGCAAACCGCGTTGCTCTCCGACCAATACTTTTGGCTGTAGCGACAATTCAATGATCATTGATGTCATAATCATGTGCCCAGCAACGGCTCTTACTCCATGGAAACCAGGGATATTTGCAATTTTTTAACAGCTGCCGATGCCTGGCCCAATTCCGCATCTTTTGGCACTTTATAAATGTGGGTCAGTGTTTAGTTGTACTTTTTACAGCAGACTGTATCAAGTACCTTGTGTTTTTTATGTACAAATGGTGTGGTTTTTCTACACGTAGATAAAGACATTGAGATTGTCTTGGACTTAGAAGTAAGGCAATTGCTCGGTGAGTTAAATGGGCTTGGCCCAAAGATTTCATGTCTTCTGAGCTACCGAAGGGCATATAACTTATAGTCAAAAGTTGAATATAGTAATGACCAGTCGCGATTGTACAGAGTACAGTGTAGCCGGTTTCAATTAACAAAAAGACCAGGTAAAAATGCAAAAGTGGAAAAACTGTTCCAGTGCTGCTGGTAAGAGGCTAATCCGACGTATGTTGTGACGAGAAATCGAATGGTGCAAACCGCGTTGCTCTCCGACCAATACTTTTGCCTGTAGTGACAATGGAATGATCATTTATGTCATAATCACGTGCCCAGCAACGGCTCTTACTCCATGGAAACCAAGGAAATTTGCAATTTTTCAACAGCTGCCGATGCCTGGCTCAATTCCGCATCTTTTGGCACCTTACTGAAGTGGGTCAGTGTTCAGTTGTACTTTTTACAGCAGACTGTATCAAGTACCTTGTGTTTTTCACGTACAAATGGTGTGGTTTTTCTACACGTAGATAAAGACATTGAGATTGTCTTGCACTTAGAAGTAAGACAATTGCTGGGTGAGTTAAATGGGCTTGGCCCAAAGATTTCAGGTCTTCTGGGCTACCGAAGGGCACATAACTTATAGTCAAAAGTTGAATATAGTAATGACCAGTCGCGATTGTACAGAGTACAGTGTAGCCGATTTCAATTAACAAAAAGACCAGGTAAAAATGCAAAAGTGGAAAATCTGTTCCAGTGCTGCTGGTAAGAGGCTAATCCGACGTATTTTGTGACGAGAAATCGAATGGTGCAAACCGCGTTGCTCTCCGACCAATACTTTTGGCTGTAGTGACAATTGAATGATCATTTATGTCATAATTACGTGCCCAGCAACGGCTCTTACTCCATGGAAACCAGGGAAATTTGCAATTTTTCAACAGCTGCCGATGCCTGGCTTAATTCCGCATCTTTTGGCACCTTACTGAAGTGGGTCAGTGTTCAGTTGTACTTTTTACAGCAGACTGTATCAAGTACCTTGTGTTTTTCACGTACAAATGATGTGGTTTTTTCTACACGTAGATAAAGACATTGAGATTGTCTTGCACTTAGAAGTAAGACAATTGCTGGGTGAGTTAAATGGGCTTAGCCCAAAGATTTCAGGTCTTCTGGACTACCGAAGGGCACATAACTTATAGTCAAAAGTTGAATATAGTAATGACCAGTCGCGATTGTACAGAGTACAGTGTAGCCGATTTCAATTAACACAAAGACCAGGCAAAAATGCAAAATTGGAAAAATTGTTCCAGTGCTGCTGGTAAGAGGCTAATCCGACGTATTTTGTGACGACAAATCGAATGGTGCAAACCGCGTTGCTGTCCGACCAATACTTTTGCCTGTAGTGACAATTGAATGATCATTTATGTCATAATCACGTGCCCAGCAACGGCTCTTACTCCATGGAAACCAGGGAAATTTGCAATTTTTCAACAGCTGCCGATGCCTGGCCCAATTCCGCATCTTTTGGCACCTTACTGAAGTGGGTCAGTGTTCAGTTGTACTTTTTACAGCAGACTGTATCAAGTACCTTGTGTTTTTCACGTACAAATGGTGTGGTTTTTCTACACGTAGATAAAGACATTGAGATTGTCTTGCACTTAGAAGTAAGGCAATTGCTGGGTGAGTTAAATGGGCTTAGCCCAAAGATTTCAGGTCTTCTGGGCTACCGAAGGGCACATAACTTATAGTCAAAAGTTGAATATAGTAATGACCAGTCGCGATTGTACAGAGTGCAGTGTAGCCGGTTTCAATTAACACAAAGACCAGGCAAAAATGCAAAATTGGAAAAATTGTTCCAGTGCTGCTGGTAAGAGGCTAATCCGACGTATTTTGTGACGAGAAATCGAATGGTGCAAACCGCGTTGCTCTCCGACCAATACTTTTGCCTGTAGTGACAATTGAATGATCATTTATGTCATAATCACGTGCACAGCAACGGCTCTTACTCCATGGAAACCAGGGAAATTTGCAATTTTTCAACAGCTGCCGATACCTGGCTCAATTCCGCATCTTTTGGCACCTTATTCATGTGGGTCTGTGGTCAGTTGTACTTTTTACAGCAGACTGTATCAAGTACCTTGTGTTTTTCACGTACAAATGGTGTGGTTTTTCTACACGTAGATAAAGACATTGAGATTGTCTTGCACTTAGAAGTAAGACAATTGCTGTGTGAGTTAAATGGGCTTGGCCCAAAGATTTCAGGTCTTCTGGGCTACCGAAGGGCACATAACTTATAGTCAAAAGTTGAATATAGTAATGACCAGTCGCGATTGTACAGAGTACAGTGTAGCCGACTTCAATTAACAAAAAGACCAGGTAAAAATGCAAAAGTGAAAAAACTGTTCCAGTGCTGCTGGTAAGAGGCTAATCCGACGTATTTTGTGACGAGAAATCGAATGGTGCAAACCGCGTTGCTCTCCGACCAATACCTTTGCCTGTAGTAACAATTGAATGATCATTTATGTCATAATCACGTGCCCAGCAACGGCTCTTACTCCATGGAAACCAGGGAAATTTGCAATTTTTCAACAGCTGCCGATGCCTGGCCCAATTCTGCATCTTTTGGCACCTTACTGAAGTGGGTCAGTGTTCAGTTGTACTTTTTACAGCAGACTGTATCAAGTACCTTGTGTTTTTCACGTACAAATGGTATGGTTTTTCTACACGTAGATAAAGACATTGAGATTGTCTTGCACTTAGAAATAAGGCAATTGCTGGGTGAGTTAAATGGGCTTAGCCCAAAGATTTTAGGTCTTCTGGGCTACCGAAGGGCACATAACTTATAGTCAAAAGTTGAATATAGTAATGAC
Source organism: Liolophura sinensis (assembly GCF_032854445.1). NCBI lineage: Eukaryota > Metazoa > Mollusca > Polyplacophora > Chitonida > Chitonidae > Liolophura > Liolophura sinensis. The sequence continues at coordinate 17,201 of NW_027018156.1, read as the reverse complement.
CAGTCGCGATTGTACAGAGTACAGTGTAGCCGGTTTCAATTAACACAAAGACCAGGCAAAAATGCAAAATTGGAAAAATTGTTCCAGTGCTGCTGGCAAGAGGCTAATCCGACGTATTTTGTGACGACAAATCGAATGCTGCAATCCGCGTTGCTCTCCGACCAATACTTTTGGCTGTAGTGACAATTGAATGATCATTTATGTCATAATCACGTGCCCAGCAACGGCTCTTACTCCATTTAAACCAGGGAAATTTGCAATTTTTCAACAGCTGCCGATGCCTGGCTCAATTCCGCATCTTTTGGCACCTTACTGAAGTGGGTCAGTGTTCAGTTGTACTTTATACAGCAGACTGTATCAAGTACCTTGTGTTTTTCACGTACAAATGGTATGGTTTTTCTACACGTAGATAAAGACATTGAGATTGTCTTGCACTTAGAAATAAGGCAATTGCTGGGTGAGTTAAATGGGCTTGGCCCAAAGATTTCAGGTCTTCTGGGCCACCGAAGGGCACATAACTTATAGTCAAAAGTTGAATATAGTAATGACCAGTCGCAATTGTACAGAGTACAGTGTAGCCGACTTCAATTAACAAAAAGACCAGGTAAAAATGCAAAAGTGAAAAAACTGTTCCAGTGCTGCTGGTAAGAGGCTAATCCGACGTATTTTGTGACGAGAAATCGAATGGTGCAAACCGCGTTGCTCTCCGACCAATACTTTTGGCTGTAGTGACAATTGAATGATCATTTATGTCATAATCACGTGCCCAGCAACGGCTCTTACTCCATGGAAACCAGGGAAATTTGCAATTTTTCAACAGCTGCCGATGCCTGGCTTAATTCCGCATCTTTTGGCACCTTATTCATGTAGGTCTGTGGTCAGTTGTACTTTTTACAGCAGACTGTATCAAGTACCTTGTGTTTTTCACGTACAAATGGTATGGTTTTTCTACACGTAGATAAAGACATTGAGATTGTCTTGCACTTAGAAGTAAGGCAATTGCTGGGTGAGTTAAATGGGCTTAGCCCAAAGATTTCAGGTCTTCTGGGCTACCGAAGGGCACATAACTTATAGTCAAAAGTTGAATATAGTAATGACCAGTCGCGATTGTACAGAGTACAGTGTAGCCGGTTTCAATTAACACAAAGACCAGGCAAAAATGCAAAATTGGAAAAATTGTTCCAGTGCTGCTGGTAAGAGGCTAATCCGGCGTATTTTGTGACGAGAAATCGAATGGTGCAAACCGCGTTGCTGTCCGACCAATACTTTTGCCTGTAGTGACAATTGAATGATCATTGATGTCATAATCACGTGCACAGCAACGGCTCTTACTCCATGGAAACCAGGGAAAGTTGCAATTTTTCAACAGCTGCCGATACCTGGCTCAATTCCGCATCTTTTGGCACCTTACTGAAGTGGGTCTGTGGTGAGTTGTACATTTTACAGCAGACTGTATCAAGTACCTTGTGTTTTTCACGTACAAATGGTGTGGTTTTTCTACACGTAGATAAAGACATTGAGATTGTCTTGGACTTAGAAGTAAGACAATTGCTGGGTGAGTTAAATGGGCTTAGCCCAAAGATTTCAGGTCTTCTGGGCTACCGAAGGGCACATAATTTATAGTCAAAAGTTGAATATAGTAATGACCAGTCGCGATTGTACAGAGTACAGTGTAGCCGATTTCAATTAACAAAAAGACCAGGCAAAAATGCAAAAGTGGAAAAACTGTTCCAGTGCGGCTGGTAAGAGGCTAATCCGACGTATTTTGTGACGGGAAATCGAATGGTGCAAACCGCGTTGCTCTCCGACCAATACTTTTGGCTGTAGCGACAATTCAATGATCATTGATGTCATAATCATGTGCCCAGCAACGGCTCTTACTCCATGGAAACCAGGGATATTTGCAATTTTTTAACAGCTGCCGATGCCTGGCCCAATTCCGCATCTTTTGGCACCTTATAAATGTGGGTCAGTGTTTAGTTGTACTTTTTACAGCAGACTGTATCAAGTACCTTGTGTTTTTTATGTACAAATGGTTTGGTTTTTCTACACGTAGATGAAGACATTGAGATTGTCTTGCACTTAGAAGTAAGGCAATTGCTCGGTGAGTTAAATGGGCTTGGCCCAAAGATTTCATGTCTTCTGAGCTACCGAAGGGCATATAACTTATAGTCAAAAGTTGAATATAGTAATGACCAGTCGCGATTGTACAGAGTACAGTGTAGCCGGTTTCAATTAACAAAAAGACCAGGTAAAAATGCAAAAGTGGAAAAACTGTTCCAGTGCTGCTGGTAAGAGGCTAATCCGACGTATGTTGTGACGAGAAATCGAATGGTGCAAACCGCGTTGCTCTCCGACCAATACTTTTGCCTGTAGTGACAATGGAATGATCATTTATGTCATAATCACGTGCCCAGCAACGGCTCTTACTCCATGGAAACCAAGGAAATTTGCAATTTTTCAACAGCTGCCGATGCCTGGCTCAATTCCGCATCTTTTGGCACCTTACTGAAGTGGGTCAGTGTTCAGTTGTACTTTTTACAGCAGACTGTATCAAGTACCTTGTGTTTTTCACGTACAAATGGTGTGGTTTTTCTACACGTACATAAAGACATTGAGATTGTCTTGCACTTAGAAGTAAGACAATTGCTGGGTGAGTTAAATGGGCTTGGCCCAAAGATTTCAGGTCTTCTGGGCTACCGAAGGGCACATAACTTATAGTCAAAAGTTGAATATAGTAATGACCAGTCGCGATTGTACAGAGTACAGTGTAGCCGATTTCAATTAACAAAAAGACCAGGTAAAAATGCAAAAGTGGAAAATCTGTTCCAGTGCTGCTGGTAAGAGGCTAATCCGACGTATTTTGTGACGAGAAATCGAATGGTGCAAACCGCGTTGCTCTCCGACCAATACTTTTGGCTGTAGTGACAATTGAATGATCATTTATGTCATAATCACGTGCCCAGCAACGGCTCTTACTCCATGGAAACCAGGGAAATTTGCAATTTTTCAACAGCTGCCGATGCCTGGCTTAATTCCGCATCTTTTGGCACCTTACTGAAGTGGGTCAGTGTTCAGTTGTACTTTTTACAGCAGACTGTATCAAGTACCTTGTGTTTTTCACGTACAAATGGTATGGTTTTTCTACACGTAGATAAAGACATTGAGATTGTCTTGCACTTAGAAGTAAGGCAATTGCTGGGTGAGTTAAATGGGCTTAGCCCAAAGATTTCAGGTCTTCTGGGCTACCGAAGGGCACATAACTTATAGTCAAAAGTTGAATATAGTAATGACCAGTCGCGATTGTACAGAGTACAGTGTAGCCGGTTTCAGTTAACACAAAGACCAGGCAAAAATGCAAAATTGGAAAAATTGTTCCAGTGCTGCTGGTAAGAGGCTAATCCGACGTATTTTGTGACGAGAAATCGAATGGTGCAAACCGCGTTGCTGTCCGACCAATACTTTTGCCTGTAGTGACAATTGAATGATCATTGATGTCATAATCACGTGCACAGCAACGGCTCTTACTCCATGGAAACCAGGGAAAGTTGCAATTTTTCAACAGCTGCCGATACCTGGCTCAATTCCGCATCTTTTGGCACCTTTCTGAAGTGGGTCTGTGGTGAGTTGTACATTTTACAGCAGACTGTATCAAGTACCTTGTGTTTTTCACGTACAAATGGTGTGGTTTTTCTACACGTAGATAAAGACATTGAGATTGTCTTGGACTTAGAAGTAAGACAATTGCTGGGTGAGTTAAATGGGCTTAGCCGAAAGATTTCAGGTCTTCTGGGCTACCGAAGGGCACAAAACTTATAGTCAAAAGTTGAATATAGTAATGACCAGTCGCGATTGTACAGAGTACAGTGTAGCCGGCTTCAATTAACAAAAAGACCAGGTAAAAATGCAAAAGTGGAAAAACTGTTCCAGTGCTGCTGGTAAGAGGCTAATCCGACGTATTTTGTGACGAGAAATCGAATGGTGCAAACCGCGTTGCTGTCCGACCAACACTTTTGCCTGTAGTGACAATTGAATGATCATTTATGTCATAATCACGTGCCCAGCAACGGCTCTTACTCCATGGAAACCAGGGAAATTTGCAATTTTTCAACAGCTGCCGATGCCTGGCCCAATTCCGCATCTTTTGGCACCTTACTGAAGTGGGTCAGTGTTCAGTTGTACTTTTTACAGCAGACTGTATCAAGTACCTTGTGTTTTTCACGTACAAATGGTGTGGTTTTTCTACACGTAGATAAAGACATTGAGATTGTCTTGCACTTAGAAGTCAGGCAATTGCTGGGTGAGTTAAATGGGCTTAGCCCAAAGATTTCAGGTCTTCTGGGCTACCGAAGGGCACATAACTTATAGTCAAAAGTTGAATATAGTAATGACCAGTCGCGATTGTACAGAGTACAGTGTAGCCGGTTTCAATTAACACAAAGACCAGGCAAAAATGCAAAATTGGAAAAATTGTTCCAGTACTGCTGGTAAGAGGCTAATCCGACGTATTTTGTGACGAGAAATCGAATGGTGCAAACCGCGTTGCTCTCCGACCAATACTTTTGGCTGTAGTGACAATTGAATGATCATTTATGTCATAATCACGTGCCCAGCAACGGCTCTTACTCCATGGAAACCAGGGAAATTTGCAATTTTTCAACAGCTGCCGATGCCTGGCTTAATTCCGCATCTTTTGGCACCTTATTCATGTAGGTCTGTGGTCAGTTGTACTTTTTACAGCAGACTGTATCAAGTACCTTGTGTTTTTCACGTACAAATGGTATGGTTTTTCTACACGTAGATAAAGACATTGAGATTGTCTTGCACTTAGAAGTAAGGCAATTGCTGGGTGAGTTAAATGGGCTTAGCCCAAAGATTTCAGGTCTTCTGGGCTACCGAAGGGCACATAACTTATAGTCAAAAGTTGAATATAGTAATGACCAGTCGCGATTGTACAGAGTACAGTGTAGCCGGTTTCAATTAACACAAAGACCAGGCAAAAATGCAAAATTGGAAAAATTGTTCCAGTGCTGCTGGTAAGAGGCTAATCCGGCGTATTTTGTGACGAGAAATCGAATGGTGCAAACCGCGTTGCTGTCCGACCAATACTTTTGCCTGTAGTGACAATTGAATGATCATTGATGTCATAATCACGTGCACAGCAACGGCTCTTACTCCATGGAAACCAGGGAAAGTTGCAATTTTTCAACAGCTGCCGATACCTGGCTCAATTCCGCATCTTTTGGCACCTTACTGAAGTGGGTCTGTGGTGAGTTGTACATTTTACAGCAGACTGTATCAAGTACCTTGTGTTTTTCACGTACAAATGGTGTGGTTTTTCTACACGTAGATAAAGACATTGAGATTGTCTTGGACTTAGAAGTAAGACAATTGCTGGGTGAGTTAAATGGGCTTAGCCCAAAGATTTCAGGTCTTCTGGGCTACCGAAGGGCACATAACTTATAGTCAAAAGTTGAATATAGTAATGACCAGTCGCGATTGTACAGAGTACAGTGTAGCCGATTTCAATTAACAAAAAGACCAGGCAAAAATGCAAAAGTGGAAAAACTGTTCCAGTGCGGCTGGTAAGAGGCTAATCCGACGTATTTTGTGACGGGAAATCGAATGGTGCAAACCGCGTTGCTCTCCGACCAATACTTTTGGCTGTAGCGACAATTCAATGATCATTGATGTCATAATCATGTGCCCAGCAACGGCTCTTACTCCATGGAAACCAGGGATATTTGCAATTTTTTAACAGCTGCCGATGCCTGGCCCAATTCCGCATCTTTTGGCACCTTATAAATGTGGGTCAGTGTTTAGTTGTACTTTTTACAGCAGACTGTATCAAGTACCTTGTGTTTTTTATGTACAAATGGTGTGGTTTTTCTACACGTAGATGAAGACATTGAGATTGTCTTGCACTTAGAAGTAAGGCAATTGCTCGGTGAGTTAAATGGGCTTGGCCCAAAGATTTCATGTCTTCTGAGCTACCGAAGGGCATATAACTTATAGTCAAAAGTTGAATATAGTAATGACCAGTCGCGATTGTACAGAGTACAGTGTAGCCGGTTTCAATTAACAAAAAGACCAGGTAAAAATGCAAAAGTGGAAAAAACTGTTCCAGTGCTGCTGGTAAGAGGCTAATCCGACGTATGTTGTGACGAGAAATCGAATGGTGCAAACCGCGTTGCTCTCCGACCAATACTTTTGGCTGTAGTGACAATTGAATGATCATTTATGTCATAATCACGTGCCCAGCAACGGCTCTTACTCCATGGAAACCAGGGAAATTTGCAATTTTTCAACAGCTGCCGATGCCTGGCTTAATTCCGCATCTTTTGGCACCTTATTCATGTAGGTCTGTGGTCAGTTGTACTTTTTACAGCAGACTGTATCAAGTACCTTGTGTTTTTCACGTACAAATGGTATGGTTTTTCTACACGTAGATAAAGACATTGAGATTGTCTTGCACTTAGAAGTAAGGCAATTGCTGGGTGAGTTAAATGGGCTTAGCCCAAAGATTTCAGGTCTTCTGGGCTACCGAAGGGCACATAACTTATAGTCAAAAGTTGAATATAGTAATGACCAGTCGCGATTGTACAGAGTACAGTGTAGCCGGTTTCAATTAACACAAAGACCAGGCAAAAATGCAAAATTGGAAAAATTGTTCCAGTGCTGCTGGTAAGAGGCTAATCCGGCGTATTTTGTGACGAGAAATCGAATGGTGCAAACCGCGTTGCTGTCCGACCAATACTTTTGCCTGTAGTGACAATTGAATGATCATTGATGTCATAATCACGTGCACAGCAACGGCTCTTACTCCATGGAAACCAGGGAAAGTTGCAATTTTTCAACAGCTGCCGATACCTGGCTCAATTCCGCATCTTTTGGCACCTTACTGAAGTGGGTCTGTGGTGAGTTGTACATTTTACAGCAGACTGTATCAAGTACCTTGTGTTTTTCACGTACAAATGGTGTGGTTTTTCTACACGTAGATAAAGACATTGAGATTGTCTTGGACTTAGAATTAAGACAATTGCTGGGTGAGTTAAATGGGCTTAGCCCAAAGATTTCAGGTCTTCTGGGCTACCGAAGGGCACATAACTTATAGTCAAAAGTTGAATATAGTAATGACCAGTCGCGATTGTACAGAGTACAGTGTAGCCGATTTCAATTAACAAAAAGACCAGGCAAAAATGCAAAAGTGGAAAAACTGTTCCAGTGCGGCTGGTAAGAGGCTAATCCGACGTATTTTGTGACGGGAAATCGAATGGTGCAAACCGCGTTGCTCTCCGACCAATACTTTTGGCTGTAGCGACAATTCAATGATCATTGATGTCATAATCATGTGCCCAGCAACGGCTCTTACTCCATGGAAACCAGGGATATTTGCAATTTTTTAACAGCTGCCGATGCCTGGCCCAATTCCGCATCTTTTGGCACCTTATAAATGTGGGTCAGTGTTTAGTTGTACTTTTTACAGCAGACTGTATCAAGTACCTTGTGTTTTTTATGTACAAATGGTGTGGTTTTTCTACACGTAGATAAAGACATTGAGATTGTCTTGCACTTAGAAGTAAGGCAATTGCTCGGTGAGTTAAATGGGCTTGGCCCAAAGATTTCATGTCTTCTGAGCTACCGAAGGGCATATAACTTATAGTCAAAAGTTGAATATAGTAATGACCAGTCGCGATTGTACAGAGTAGAGTGTAGCCGGTTTCAATTAACAAAAAGACCAGGTAAAAATGCAAAAGTGGAAAAACTGTTCCAGTGCTGCTGGTAAGAGGCTAATCCGACGTATGTTGTGACGAGAAATCGAATGGTGCAAACCGCGTTGCTCTCCGACCAATACTTTTGCCTGTAGTGACAATGGAATGATCATTTATGTCATAATCACGTGCCCAGCAACGGCTCTTACTCCATGGAAACCAAGGAAATTTGCAATTTTTCAACAGCTGCCGATGCCTGGCTCAATTCCGCATCTTTTGGCACCTTACTGAAGTGGGTCAGTGTTCAGTTGTACTTTTTACAGCAGACTGTATCAAGTACCTTGTGTTTTTCACGTACAAATGGTGTGGTTTTTTCTACACGTACATAAAGACATTGAGATTGTCTTGCACTTAGAAGTAAGACAATTGCTGGGTGAGTTAAATGGGCTTGGCCCAAAGATTTCAGGTCTTCTGGGCTACCGAAGGGCACATAACTTATAGTCAAAAGTTGAATATAGTAATGACCAGTCGCGATTGTACAGAGTACAGTGTAGCCGATTTCAATTAACAAAAAGACCAGGTAAAAATGCAAAAGTGGAAAATCTGTTCCAGTGCTGCTGGTAAGAGGCTAATCCGACGTATTTTGTGACGAGAAATCGAATGGTGCAAACCGCGTTGCTCTCCGACCAATACTTTTGGCTGTAGTGACAATTGAATGATCATTTATGTCATAATCACGTGCCCAGCAACGGCTCTTACTCCATGGAAACCAGGGAAATTTGCAATTTTTCAACAGCTGCCGATGCCTGGCTTAATTCCGCATCTTTTGGCACCTTACTGAAGTGGGTCAGTGTTCAGTTGTACTTTTTACAGCAGACTGTATCAAGTACCTTGTGTTTTTCACGTACAAATGGTATGGTTTTTCTACACGTAGATAAAGACATTGAGATTGTCTTGCACTTAGAAGTAAGGCAATTGCTGGGTGAGTTAAATGGGCTTGGCCCAAAGATTTCAGGTCTTCTGGGCTACCGAAGGGCACATAACTTATAGTCAAAAGTTGAATATAGTAATGACCAGTCGCGATTGTACAGAGTACAGTGTAGCCGGTTTCAGTTAACACAAAGACCAGGCAAAAATGCAAAATTGGAAAAATTGTTCCAGTGCTGCTGGTAAGAGGCTAATCCGACGTATTTTGTGACGAGAAATCGAATGGTGCAAACCGCGTTGCTGTCCGACCAATACTTTTGCCTGTAGTGACAATTGAATGATCATTGATGTCATAATCACGTGCACAGCAACGGCTCTTACTCCATGGAAACCAGGGAAAGTTGCAATTTTTCAACAGCTGCCGATACCTGGCTCAATTCCGCATCTTTTGGCACCTTACTGAAGTGGGTCTGTGGTGAGTTGTACATTTTACAGCAGACTGTATCAAGTACCTTGTGTTTTTCACGTACAAATGGTGTGGTTTTTCTACACGTAGATAAAGACATTGAGATTGTCTTGGACTTAGAAGTAAGACAATTGCTGGGTGAGTTAAATGGGCTTAGCCGAAAGATTTCAGGTCTTCTGGGCTACCGAAGGGCACAAAACTTATAGTCAAAAGTTGAATATAGTAATGACCAGTCGCGATTGTACAGAGTACAGTGTAGCCGGCTTCAATTAACAAAAAGACCAGGTATAAATGCAAAAGTGGAAAAACTGTTCCAGTGCTGCTGGTAAGAGGCTAATCCGACGTATTTTGTGACGAGAAATCGAATGGTGCAAACCGCGTTGCTGTCCGACCAATACTTTTGCCTGTAGTGACAATGGAATGATCATTTATGTCATAATCACGTGCCCAGCAACGGCTCTTACTCCATGGAAACCAGGGAAATTTGCAATTTTTCAACAGCTGCCGATGCCTGGCTCAATTCCGCATCTTTTGGCACCTTACTGAAGTGGGTCAGTGTTCAGTTGTACTTTTTACAGCAGACTGTATCAAGTACCTTGTGTTTTTCACGTACAAATGGTGTGGTTTTTCTACACGTAGATAAAGACATTGAGATTGTCTTGCACTTAGAAGTAAGACAATTGCTGGGTGAGTTAAATGGGCTTGGCCCAAAGATTTCAGGTCTTCTGGGCTACCGAAGGGCACATAACTTATAGTCAAAAGTTGAATATAGTAATGACCAGTCGCGATTGTACAGAGTACAGTGTAGCCGGTTTCAATTAACACAAAGACCAGGCAAAAATGCAAAATTGGAAAAATTGTTCCAGTGCTGCTGGTAAGAGGCTAATCCGACGTATTTTGTGACGACAAATCGAATGGTGCAAACCGCGTTGCTGTCCGACCAATACTTTTGCCTGTAGTGACAATTGAATGATCATTTATGTCATAATCACGTGCCCAGCAACGGCTCTTACTCCATGGAAACCAGGGAAATTTGTAATTTTTCAACAGCTGCCGATGCCTGGCCCAATCCCGCATCTTTTGGCACCTTACTGAAGTGGGTCAGTGTTCAGTTGTACTTTTTACAGCAGACTGTATCAAGTACCTTGTGTTTTTCACGTACAAATGGTGTGGTTTTTCTACACGTAGATAAAGACATTGAGATTGTCTTGCACTTAGAAGTAAGGCAATTGCTGGGTGAGTTAAATGGGCTTAGCCCAAAGATTTCAGGTCTTCTGGGCTACCGAAGGGCACATAACTTATAGTCAAAAGTTGAATATAGTAATGACCAGTCGCGATTGTACAGAGTGCAGTGTAGCCGGTTTCAATTAACACAAAGACCAGGCAAAAATGCAAAATTGGAAAAATTGTTCCAGTGCTGCTGGTAAGAGGCTAATCCGACGTATTTTGTGACGAGAAATCGAATGGTGCAAACCGCGTTGCTCTCCGACCAATACTTTTGCCTGTAGTGACAATTGAATGATCATTTATGTCATAATCACGTGCACAGCAACGGCTCTTACTCCATGGAAACCAAGGAAATTTGCAATTTTTCAACAGCTGCCGATACCTGGCTCAATTCCGCATCTTTTGGCACCTTATTCATGTGGGTCTGTGGTCAGTTGTACTTTTTACAGCAGACTGTATCAAGTACCTTGTGTTTTTCACGTACAAATGGTGTGGTTTTTCTACACGTAGATAAAGACATTGAGATTGTCTTGCACTTAGAAGTAAGACAATTGCTGTGTGAGTTAAATGGGCTTGGCCCAAAGATTTCAGGTCTTCTGGGCTACCGAAGGGCACATAACTTATAGTCAAAAGTTGAATATAGTAATGACCAGTCGCGATTGTACAGAGTACAGTGTAGCCGACTTCAATTAACAAAAAGACCAGGTAAAAATGCAAAAGTGAAAAAACTGTTCCAGTGCTGCTGGTAAGAGGCTAATCCGACGTATTTTGTGACGAGAAATCGAATGGTGCAAACCGCGTTGCTCTCCGACCAATACCTTTGCCTGTAGTAACAATTGAATGATCATTTATGTCATAATCACGTGCCCAGCAACGGCTCTTACTCCATGGAAACAAGGGAAATTTGCAATTTTTCAACAGCTGCCGATGCCTGGCCCAATTCTGCATCTTTTGGCACCTTACTGAAGTGGGTCAGTGTTCAGTTGTACTTTTTACAGCAGGACTGTATCAAGTACCTTGTGTTTTTCACGTACAAATGGTATGGTTTTTCTACACGTAGATAAAGACATTGAGATTGTCTTGCACTTAGAAGTAAGGCAATTGCTGGGTGAGTTAAATGGGCTTAGCCCAAAGATTTCAGGTCTTCTGGGCTACCGAAGGGCACATAACTTATAGTCAAAAGTTGAATATAGTAATGACCAGTCGCGATTGTACAGAGTACAGTGTAGCCGGTTTCAATTAACACAAAGACCAGGCAAAAATGCAAAATTGGAAAAATTGTTCCAGTGCTGCTGGTAAGAGGCTAATCCGACGTATTTTGTGACGACAAATCGAATGCTGCAATCCGCGTTGCTCTCCGACCAATACTTTTGGCTGTAGTGACAATTGAATGATCATTTATGTCATAATCACGTGCGTAGCAACGGCTCTTACTCCATTTAAACCAGGGAAATTTGCAATTTTTCAACAGCTGCCGATGCCTGGCTCAATTCCGCATCTTTTGGCACCTTACTGAAGTGGGTCAGTGTTCAGTTGTACTTTATACAGCAGACTGTATCAAGTACCTTGTGTTTTTCACGTACAAATGGTATGGTTTTTCTACACGTAGATAAAGACATTGAGACTGTCTTGCACTTAGAAATAAGGCAATTGCTGGGTGAGTTAAATGGGCTTGGCCCAAAGATTTCAGGTCTTCTGGGCTACCGAAGGGCACATAACTTATAGTCAAAAGTTGAATATAGTAATGACCAGTCGCAATTGTACAGAGTACAGTGTAGCCGACTTCAATTAACAAAAAGACCAGGTAAAAATGCAAAAGTGAAAAAACTGTTCCAGTGCTGCTGGTAAGAGGCTAATCCGACGTATTTTGTGACGAGAAATCGAATGGTGCAAACCGCGTTGCTCTCCGACCAATACTTTTGGCTGTAGTGACAATTGAATGATCATTTATGTCATAATCACGTGCCCAGCAACGGCTCTTACTCCATGGAAACCAGGGAAATTTGCAATTTTTCAACAGCTGCCGATGCCTGGCTTAATTCCGCATCTTTTGGCACCTTACTGAAGTGGGTCAGTGTTCAGTTGTACTTTTTACAGCAGACTGTATCAAGTACCTTGTGTTTTTCACGTACAAATGGTATGGTTTTTCTACACGTAGATAAAGACATTGAGATTGTCTTGCACTTAGAAGTAAGGCAATTGCTGGGTGAGTTAAATGGGGCTTAGCCAAAGATTTTCAGGTCTTCTGGGCTACCGAAGGGCACATAACTTATAGTCAAAAGTTGAATATAGTAATGACCAGTCGCGATTGTACAGAGTACAGTGTAGCCGGTTTCAATTAACACAAAGACCCAGGTAAAAATGCAAAATTGGAAAAATTGTTCCAGTGCTGCTGGTAAGAGGCTAATCCGGCGTATTTTGTGACGAGAAATCGAATGGTGCAAACCGCGTTGCTGTCCGACCAATACTTTTGCCTGTAGTGACAATTGAATGATCATTGATGTCATAATCACGTGCACAGCAACGGCTCTTACTCCATGGAAACCAGGGAAAGTTGCAATTTTTCAACAGCTGCCGATACCTGGCTCAATTCCGCATCTTTTGGCACCTTACTGAAGTGGGTCTGTGGTGAGTTGTACATTTTACAGCAGACTGTATCAAGTACCTTGTGTTTTTTACGTACAAATGGTGTGGTTTTTTCTACACGTAGATAAAGACATTGAGATTGTCTTGCACTTAGAAGTAAGACAATTGCTGGTGAGTTAAATGGGCTTAGCCGAAAGATTTGACGTCTTCTGGGCTAACCGAAGGGGCACAAAACTTATAGTCAAAAGTTGAATATAGTAATGACCAGTCGCGATTGTACAGAGTACAGTGTAGCCGGCTTCAATTAACAAAAAGACCAGGTAAAAATGCAAAACGTGGAAAAACTGTTCCAGTGCTGCTGGTAAGAGGCTAATCCGACGTATTTTGTGACGAGAAATCGAATGGTGCAAACCGCGTTGCTCTCCGACCAATACTTTTGCCTGTAGTGACAATGGAATGATCATTTATGTCATAATCACGTGCCCAGCAACGGCTCTTACTCCATGGAAACCAGGGAAATTTGCAATTTTTCAACAGCTGCCGATGCCTGGCTCAAATCCGCATCTTTTGGCACCTTACTGAAGTGGTCAGTGTTCCAGTTGTACTTTTTACAGCAGACTGTATCAAGTACCTTGTGTTTTTCACGTACAAATGGTATGGTTTTTCTACACGTAGATAAAGACATTGAGATTGTCTTGCACTTAGAACTAAGACAATTGCTGGGTGAGTTAAATGGGCTTGGCCCCAAAGATTTCAGGTCTTCTGGGCTACCGAAGGGCACATAACTTATAGTCAAAAGTTGAATATAGTAATGACCAGTCGCGATTGTACAGAGTACAGTGTAGCGATTTCAATTAACAAAAAAGACCAGGTAAAAATGCAAAAGTGGAAAAACTGTTCCAGTGCTGCTGGTAAAGAGGCTAATCCGACGTATTTTGTGACGAGAAATCGAATGGTGCAAACCGCGTTGCTCTCCGACCAATACTTTTGGCTGTAGTGACAATTGAATGATCATTTATATCATAATCACGTGCCCAGCAACGGCTCTTACTCCATGGAAACCAGGGAAATTTGCAATTTTTCAACAGCTGCCGATGCCTGGCTCAATTCCGCATCTTTTGGCACCTTACTGAAGTGGGTCAGTGTTCAGTTGTACTTTTTACAGTAGACTGTATCAAGTACCTTGTGTTTTTCACGTACAAATGATATGGTTTTTCTACACGTAGATAAAGACATTGAGATTGTCTTGCACTTAGAAGTAAGGCAATTGCTGGGTGAGTTAAATGGGCTTAGCCCAAAGATTTCAGGTCTTCTGGGCTACCGAAGGGCACACAACTTATAGTCAAAAGTTGAATATAGTAATGACCAGTCGCGATTGTACAGAGTACAGTGTAGCCGGTTTCAATTAACACAAAGACCAGGCAAAAATGCAAAAGTGGAAAAACTGTTCCAGTGCTGCTGGTAAGAGGCTAATCCGACGTATTTTGTGACGAGAAATCGAATGGTGCAAACCGCGTTGCTGTCCGACCAATACTTTTGCCTGTAGTGACAATTGAATGATCATTTATGTCATAATCACGTGCCCAGCAACGGCTCTTACTCCATGGAAACCAGGGAAATTTGCAATTTTTCAACAGCTGCCGATGCCTGGCCCAATTCCGCATCTTTTGGCACCTTACTGAAGTGGGTCAGTGTTCAGTTGTACTTTTACTGTATCAAGTACCTTGTGTTTTTCATGTACAAATGGTGTGGTTTTTCTACACGTAGATAAAGACATTGAGATTGTCTTGCACTTAGAAGTAAGGCAATTGCTGGGTGAGTTAAATGGGCTTAGCCCAAAGATTTCAGGTCTTCTGGGCTACCGAAGGGCACATAACTTATAGTCAAAAGTTGAATATAGTAATGACCAGTCGCGATTGTACAGAGTACAGTGTAGCCGGTTTCAATTAACACAAAGACCAGGCAAAAATGCAAAATTGGAAAAATTGTTCCAGTGCTGCTGGTAAGAGGCTAATCCGACGTATTTTGTGACGAGAAATCGAATGGTGCAAACCGCGTTGCTCTCCGACCAATACTTTTGCCTGTAGTGACAATTGAATGATCATTTATGTCATAATCACGTGCACAGCAACGGCTCTTACTCCATGGAAACCAGGGAAATTTGCAATTTTTCAACAGCTGCCGATACCTGGCTCAATTCCGCATCTTTTGGCACCTAATTCATGTGGGTCTGTGGTCAGTTGTACTTTTTACAGCAGACTGTATCAAGTACCTTGTGTTTTTCACGTACAAATGGTGTGGTTTTTCTACACGTAGATAAAGACATTGAGATTGTCTTGCACTTAGAAGTAAGACAATTGCTGGGTGAGTTAAATGGGCTTAGCCCAAAGATTTCAGGTCTTCTGGGCTACGAAGGGCACATAACTTATAGTCAAAAGTTGAATATAGTAATGACCAGTCGCGATTGTACAAAGTACAGTGTAGCCGGTTTCAATTAACACAAAGACCAGGCAAAACTGCAAAATTGGAAAAATTGTTCCAGTGCTGCTGGTAAGAGGCTAATCCGACGTATTTTGTGACGAGAAATCGAATGGTGCAAACCGCGTTGCTGTCCGACCAATACTTTTGCCTGTAGTGACAATTGAATGATCATTTATGTCATAATCACGTGCACAGCAACGGCTCTTACTCCATGGAAACCAGGGAAATTTGCAATTTTTCAACAGCTGCCGATACCTGGCTCATTTCCGCATCTTTTGGCACCTTATTCATGTGGGTCTGTGGTCAGTTGTACTTTTTACAGCAGACTGTATCAAGTACCTTGTGTTTTTCACGTACAAATGGTGTGGTTTTTCTACACGTAGATAAAGACATTGAGATTGTCTTGCACTTAGAAGTAAGGCAATTGCTGGGTGAGTTAAATGGGCTTAGCCCAAAGATTTCAGGTCTTCTGGGCTACCGAAGGGCACATAACTTATAGTCAAAAGTTGAATATAGTAATGACCAGTCGCGATTGTACAGAGTACAGTGTAGCCGGTTTCAATTAACAAAAAGACCAGGCAAAAATGCAAAAGAGGAAAAACTGTTCCAGTGCTACTAGTAGAAGGCTAATCCGACGTAATTTTGTGACGAGAAATCGAATGGTGCAATCCGCGTTGCTCTCCGACCAATAGTTTTGGCTGTAGCGACAATTGAATGATCATTTATGTCATAATCACGTGCGTAGCAACGGCTCTTACTCCATGGAAACCAGGTAAATTTGCAATTTTTCAAACAGCTGCCGATGCCTGGCTCAATTCCGAATCTTTTGACACCTTACTGAAGTGGGTCAGTGTTCAGTTGTACTTTTTACAGCAGACTGTATCAAGTACCTTGTGTTTTTCATGTACAAATGGTGTGGTTTTTCTACACGTAGATAAAGACATTGAGATTGTCTTGCACTTAGAAGTAAGACAATTGCTGGGTGAGTTAAATGGGCTTAGCCGAAAGATTTGATGTCTTCTGGCTACCGAAGGGCACATAACTTATAGTCAAAAGTTGAATATAGTAATGACCAGTCGCGATTGTACAGAGTACAGTGTAGCCGATTTCAATTAACAAAAAGACCAGGCAAAAATGCAAAAAGAGGAAAAACCGCGTTGCTCTCCGACCAATACTTTTGGCTGTAGTGACAATTGAATGATCATTTATATCATAATCACGTGCCCAGCAACGGCTCTTACTCCATGGAAACCAGGGAAATTTGCAATTTTTCAACAGCTGCCGATGCCTGGCTCAATTCCACATCTTTTGGCACCTTACTGAAGTGGGTCAGTGTTCAGTTGTACTTTTACAGTAGACTGTATCAAGTACCTTGTGTTTTTTCACGTACAAATGGTATGGTTTTTCTACACGTAGATAAAGACATTGAGATTGTCTTGCACTTAGAAGTAAGGCAATTGCTGGGTGAGTTAAATGGGCTTAGCCCAAAGATTTCAGGTCTTCTGGGCTACCGAAGGGCACATAACTTATAGTCAAAAGTTGAATATAGTAATGACCAGTCGCGATTGTACAGAGTACAGTGTAGCCGGTTTCAATTAACACAAAGACCAGGCAAAAATGCAAAAGTGGAAAAACTGTTCCAGTGCTGCTGGTAAGAGGCTAATCCGACGTATTTTGTGACGAGAAATCGAATGGTGCAAACCGCGTTGCTGTCCGACCCAATACTTTTGCCTGTAGTGACAATTGAATGATCATTTATGTCATAATCACGTGCCCAGCAACGGCTCTTACTCCATGGAAAC
>NW_027018155.1:0-68346 GCF_032854445.1 Liolophura sinensis | reverse complement strand
GACCAGTCGCGATTGTACAGAGTACAGTGTAGCCGATTTCAATTAACAAAAAGACCAGGTAAAACTGCAAAAGTGGAAAAACTGTTCCAGTGCTGCTGGTAAGAGGCTAATCCGTCGTATTTTGTGACGAGAAATCGAATGGTGCAAACCGCGTTGCTCTCCGACCAATACTTTTGGCTGTAGTGACAATTGAATGATCATTTATGTCATAATCACGTGCGTAGCAACGGCTCTTACTCCATGGAAACCAGGGATATTTGCAATTTTTTAACAGCTGCCGATGCCTGGCCCAATTCTGCATCTTTTGGCACCTTAAAAATGTGGGTCAGTGTTTAGTTGTACTTTTTACAGCAGACTGTATCAAGTACCTTGTGTTTTTTATGTACAAATGGTGTGGTTTTTCTACACGTAGATAAAGACATTGAGATTGTCTTGGACTTAGAAGTAAGACAATTGCTGGGTGAGTTAAATGGGCTTGGCCCAAAGATTTCAGGTCTTCTGGGCTACCGAAGGGCACATAACTTATAGTCAAAAGTTGAATATAGTAATGACCAGTCGCGATTGTACAGAGTACAGTGTAGCCGATTTCAATTAACAAAAAGACCAGGCAAAAATGCAAAAGTGGAAAAACTGTTCCAGTGCTACTAGTAAGAGCCTAATCCGACGTATTTTGTGACGAGAAATCGAATGGTGCAATCCGCGTTGCTCTCCGACCAATACTTTTGGCTGTAGCGCCAGATCAATGATCATTTATGTCATAATCACGTGCCCAGCAACGGCTCTTACTCCATGGAAACCAGGGATATTTGCAATTTTTCAACAGCTGCCGAGGCCTGGCCCAATTCCACATCTTTTGGCACCTTATAAATGTGGGTCAGTGTTTAGTTGTACTTTTTACAGCAGACTGTATCAAGTACCTTGTGTTTTTTATGTACAAATGGTGTGGTTTTTCTACACGTAGATAAAGACATTGAGATTGTCTTGCACTTAGAAGTAAGACAATTGCTGGGTGAGTTAAATGGGCTTGGCCCAAAGATTTGACGTCTTCTGGGCTACCGAAGGGCACATAACTTATAGTCAAAAGTTGAATATAGTAATGACCTGTCGCGATTGTACAGAGTACAGTGTAGCCGATTTCAATTAACAAAAAGACCAGGTAAAAATGCAAAAGTGGAAAAACTGTTCCAGTGCTGCTGGTAAGAGGCTAATCCGACGTATTTTGTGACGAGAAATCGAATGGTGCAAACCGCGTTGCTCTCCGACCAATACTTTTGGCTGTAGTGACAATTGAATGATCATTTATGTCATAATCACGTGCCCAGCAACGGCTCTTACTCCATGGAAACCAGGGAAATTTGCAATTTTTCAACAGCTGCCGATGCCTGGCTGAATTCCGCATCTTTTGGCACCTTACTGAAGTGGGTTAGTGTTCAGTTGTACTTTTTACAGCAGACTGTATCAAGTACCTTGTGTTTTTCACGTACAAATGGTGTGGTTTTTCTACACGTAGATAAAGACATTGAGATTGTCTTGCACTTAGAAGTAAGGCAATTGCTGGGTGAGTTAAATGGGCTTAGCCCAAAGATTTCAGGTCTTCTGGGCTACCGAAGGGCACATAACTTATAGTCAAAAGTTGAATATAGTAATGACCAGTCGCGATTGTACAGAGTACAGTTTAGCCGATTTCAATTAACAAAAAGACGAAGCAAAAATGCAAAAGTGGAAAAACTGTTCCAGTGCTACTAGTAAGAGACTAATCCGACGTATTTTGTGACGAGAAATCGAATGGTGCAAACCGCGTTGCTCTCCGACCAATACTTTTGGCTGTAGCGACAGATCAATGATCATTTATGTCATAATCACGTGCCCAGCAACGGCTCTTACTCCATGGAAACCAGGGATATTTGCAATTTTTCAACAGCTGCCGATGCCTGGCTGAATTCCGCATCTTTTGGCACCTTACTGAAGTGGGTTAGTGTTCAGTTGTACTTTTTACAGCAGACTGTATCAAGTACCTTGTGTTTTTCACGTACAAATGGTCTGGTTTTTCTACACGTAGATAAAGAAATTGAGATTGTCTTGCACTTAGAAGTAAGGCAATTGCTGGGTGAGTTAAATGGGCTTAGCCCAAAGATTTGACGTCTTCTGGGCTACCGAAGGGCACATAACTTATAGTCAAAAGTTGAATATAGTAATGACCAGTCGCGATTGTACAGAGTACAGTGTAGCCGATTTCAATTAACAAAAAGACCAGGTAAAAATGCAAAAGTGGAAAAACTGTTCCAGTGCTGCTAGTAAGAGCCTAATCCGACGTATTTTGTGACGAGAAAACGAATGGTGCAATCTGCGTTGCTCTCCGACCAATACTTTTGGCTGTAGTGACAATTGAATGATCATTTATGTCAAAATCACGTGCGTAGCAACGGCTCTTACTCCATGGAAACCAGGGAAATTTGCAATTTTTCAACAGCTGCCGATGCCTGGCTCAATTCCGCATCTTTTGGCACCTTACTGAAGTGGGTTAGTGTTCAGTTGTACTTTTTACAGCAGACTGTATCAAGTACCTTGTGTTTTTCACGTACAAATGGTCTGGTTTTTCTACACGTAGATAAAGAAATTGAGATTGTCTTGCACTTAGAAGTAAGGCAATTGCTGGGTGAGTTAAATGGGCTTAGCCCAAAGATTTCAGGTCTTCTGGGCTACCGAAGGGCACATAACTTATAGTCAAAAGTTGAATATAGTAATGACCAGTCGCGATTGTACAGAGTACAGTTTAGCCGATTTCAATTAACAAAAAGACGAAGCAAAAATGCAAAAGTGGAAAAACTGTTCCAGTGCTACTAGTAAGAGGCTAATCCGACGTATTTTGTGACGAAAAATCGAATGGTGCAAACCGCGTTGCTCTCCGACCAATACTTTTGGCTGTAGCGACAGATCAATGATCATTTATGTCATAATCACGTGCCCAGCAACGGCTCTTACTCCATGGAAACCAGGGATATTTGCAATTTTTCAACAGCTGCCGATGCCTGGCTGAATTCCGCATCTTTTGGCACCTTACTGAAGTGGGTTAGTGTTCAGTTGTACTTTTTACAGCAGACTGTATCAAGTACCTTGTGTTTTTCACGTACAAATGGTCTGGTTTTTCTACACGTAGATAAAGAAATTGAGATTGTCTTGCACTTAGAAGTAAGGCAATTGCTGGGTGAGTTAAATGGGCTTAGCCCAAAGATTTGACGTCTTCTGGGCTACCGAAGGGCACATAACTTATAGTCAAAAGTTGAATATAGTAATGACCAGTCGCGATTGTACAGAGTACAGTGTAGCCGATTTCAATTAACAAAAAGACCAGGTAAAAATGCAAAAGTGGAAAAACTGTTCCAGTGCTGCTGGTAAGAGGCTAATCCGACGTATTTTGTGACGAGAAATCGAATGGTGCAAACCGCGTTGCTCTCCGACCAATACTTTTGGCTGTAGTGACAATTGAATGATAATTTATGTCATAATCACGTGCGTAGCAACGGCTCTTACTCCATGGAAACCAGGGATATTTGCAATTTTTTAACAGCTGCCGATGCCTGGCCCAATTCTGCATCTTTTGGCACCTTAAAAATGTGGGTCAGTGTTTAGTTGTACTTTTTTACAGCAGACTGTATCAAGTACCTTGTGTTTTTTATGTACAAATGGTGTGGTTTTTCTACACGTAGATAAAGACATTGAGATTGTCTTGGACTAAGAAGTAAGACAATTGCTGGGTGAGTTAAATGGGCTTGGCCCAAAGATTTCAGGTCTTCTGGGCTACCGAAGGGCACATAACTTATATTCAAAAGTTGAATATAGTAATGACCAGTCGCGATTGTACAGAGTACAGTGCAGCCGATTTCAATTAACAAAAAGACCAGGCAAAAATGCAAAAGTGGAAAAACTGTTCCAGTGCTACTAGTAAGAGCCTAATCCGACGTATTTTGTGACGAGAAATCGAATGGTGCAATCCGCGTTGCTCTCCGACCAGCGCGGCTCTTACTCCATGGAAACCAGGGAAATTTGCAATTTTTTAACAGCTGCCGATGCCTGGCTCAATTCCGCATCTTTTGGCACCTTATTCATGTGGGTCTGTGGTCAGTTGTACTTTTTACAGCAGATTGTATCAAGTACCTTGTGTTTTTCACGTACAAATGGTCTGGTTTTTCTACACGTAGATAAAGACATTGAGATTGTCTTGCACTTAGAAGTAAGGCAATTGCTGGGTGAGTTAAATGGGCTTAGCCCAAAGATTTCAGGTCTTCTGGGCTACCGAAGGGCACATAACTTATAGTCAAAAGTTGAATATAGTAATGACCAGTCGCGATTGTACAGAGTACAGTGTAGCCGATTTCAATTAACAAAAAGACCAGGCAAAAATGCAAAAGTGGAAAAAACTGTTCCAGTGCTACTAGTAAGAGCCTAATCCGACGTATTTTGTGACGAGAAAACGAATGGTGCAATCTGCGTTGCTCTCCGACCAATACTTTTGGCTGTAGTGACAATTGAATGATCATTTATGTCAAAATCACGTGCGTAGCAACGGCTCTTACTCCATGGAAACCAGGGAAATTTGCAATTTTTCAACAGCTGCCGATGCCTGGCTCAATTCCGCATCTTTTGGCACCTTACTGAAGTGGGTTAGTGTTCAGTTGTACTTTTTACAGCAGACTGTATCAAGTACATTGTGTTTTTCACGTACAAATGGTCTGGTTTTTCTACACGTAGATAAAGAAATTGAGATTGTCTTGCACTTAGAAGTAAGGTAATTGCTGGGTGAGTTAAATGGGCTTAGCCCAAAGATTTGACGTCTTCTGGGCTACCGAAGGGCACATAACTTATAGGCAAAAGTTGAATATAGTAATGACCAGTCGCGATTGTACAGAGTACAGTGTAGCCGATTTCAATTAACAAAAAGACCAGGTAAAAATGCAAAAGTGGAAAAACTGTTCCAGTGCTGCTGGTAAGAGGCTAATCCGACGTATTTTGTGACAAGAAATCGAATGGTGCAAACCGCGTTGCTCTCCGACCAATACTTTTGGCTGTAGTGACAATTGAATGATCATTTATGTCATAATCACGTGCGTAGCAACGGCTCTTACTCCATGGAAACCAGAGATATTTGCAATTTTTAACAGCTGCCGATGCCTGGCCCAATTCTGCATCTTTTGGCACCTTAAAAATGTGGGTCAGTGTTTAGTTGTACTTTTTACAGCAGACTGTATCAAGTACCTTGTTTTTTTTATGTACAAATGGTGTGGTTTTTCTACACGTAGATAAAGACATTGAGATTGTCTTGGACTTAGAATTAAGACAATTGCTGGGTGAGTTAAATGGGCTTGGCCCAAAGATTTCAGGTCTTCTGGGCTACCGAAGGGCACATAACTTATAGTCAAAAGTTGAATATAGTAATGACCAGTCGCGATTGTACAGAGTACAGTGTAGCGGATTTCAATTAACAAAAAGACCAGGCAAAAATGCAAAAGTGGAAAAACTGTTCCAGTGCTACTAGTAAGAGCCTAATCCGACGTATTTTGTGACGATAAATCGAATGGTGCAATCCGCGTTGCTCTCCGACCAATACTTTTGGCTGTAGCGACAGATCAATGATCATTGATGTCATAATCACGTGCCCAGCAACGGCTCTTACTCCATGGAAACCAGGGATATTTGCAATTTTTTAACAGCTGCCGATGCCTGGCCCAATTCCACATCTTTTGGCACCTTATAAATGTGGGTCAGTGTTTAGTTGTACTTTTTACAGCAGACTGTATCAAGTACCTTGTGTTTTTTATGTACAAATGGTGTGGTTTTTCTACACGTAGATAAAGACATTGAGATTGTCTTGCACTTAGAAGTAAGACAATTGCTGGGTGAGTTAAATGGGCTTGGCCCAAAGATTTGACGTCTTCTGGGCTACCGAAGGGCACATAACTTATAGTCAAAAGTTGAATATAGTAATGACCTGTCGCGATTGTACAGAGTACAGTGTAGCCGATTTCAATTAACAAAAAGACCAGGTAAAAATGCAAAAGTTGAAAAACTGTTCCAGTGCTGCTGGTAAGAGGCTAATCCGACGTATTTTGTGACGAGAAATCGAATGGTGCAAACCGCGTTGCTCTCCGACCAATACTTTTGGCTGTATTGACAATTGAATGATCATTTATGTCATAATCACGTGCCCAGCAACGGCTCTTACTCCATGGAAACCAGGGAAATTTGCAATTTTTCAACAGCTGCCGATGCCTGGCTCAATTCCGCATCTTTTGGCACCTTACTGAAGTGGGTCAGTGTTCAGTTGTACTTTTTACAGCAGACTGTATCAAGTACCTTGTGGTTTTCACGTACAAATGGTGTGGTTTTTCTACACGTAGATAAAGACATTGAGATTGTCTTGCACTTAGAAGTAAGGCAATTGCTGGGTGAGTTAAATGGGCTTGGCCCAAAGATTTGACGTCTTCTGAGCTACCGAAGGGCACATAACTTATAGTTAAAAGTTGAATATAGTAATGACCAGTCGCGATTGTACAAAGTACAGTGTAGCCGATTTCAATTAACAAAAAGACCAGGCAAAAATGCAAAAGTGGAAAAACTGTTCCAGTGCTACTAGTAAGAGCCTAATCCGACGTATTTTGTGACGAGAAATCGAATGGTGCAATCCGCGTTGCTCTCCGACCAATACTTTTGGCTGTAGCGACAATTGAATGATCATTTATGTCATAATCACGTGCGTAGCAACGGCTCTTACTCCATGGAAACCAGGGAAATTTGCAATTTTTCAACAGCTGCCGATGCCTGGCTGAATTCCGCATCTTTTGGCACCTTACTGAAGTGGGTTAGTGTTCAGTTGTACTTTTTACAGCAGACTGTATCAAGTACCTTGTGTTTTTCACGTACAAATGGTGTGGTTTTTCTACACGTAGATAAAGACATTGAGATTGTCTTGCACTTAGAAGTAAGGCAATTGCTGGGTGAGTTAAATGGGCTTAGCCCAAAGATTTCAGGTCTTCTGGGCTACCGAAGGGCACATAACTTATAGTCAAAAGTTGAATATAGTAATGACCAGTCGCGATTGTACAGAGTACAGTGTAGCCGATTTCAATTAACAAAAAGACCAGGCAAAAATGCAAAAGTGGAAAAACTGTTCCAGTGCTACTAGTAAGAGCCTAATCCGACGTATTTTGTGACGAGAAATCGAATGGTGCAATCCGCGTTGCTCTCCGACCAATACTTTTGGCTGTAGCGACAATTGAATGATCATTTATGTCATAATCACGTGCGTAGCAACGGCTCTTACTCCATGGAAACCAGGGAAATTTGCAATTTTTCAACAGCTGCCGATGCCTGGCTGAATTCCGCATCTTTTGGCACCTTACTGAAGTGGGTTAGTGTTTAGTTGTACTTTTTACAGCAGACTGTATCAAGTACCTTGTGTTTTTCACGTACAAATGGTCTGGTTTTTCTACACGTAGATAAAGACATTGAGATTGTCTTGCACTTAGAAGTAAGGCAATTGCTGGGTGAGTTAAATGGGCTTAGCCCAAAGATTTCAGGTCTTCTGGGCTACCGAAGGGCACATAACTTATAGTCAAAAGTTGAATATAGTAATGACCAGTCGCGATTGTACAGAGTACAGTTTAGCCGATTTCAATTAACAAAAAGACGAAGCAAAAGTGCAAAAGTAGAAAAACTGTTCCACTGCTACTAGTAAGAGGCTAATCCGACGTATTTTGTGACGAGAAATCGAATGGTGCAAACCGCGTTGCTCTCCGACCAATACTTTTGGCTGTAGCGACAGATCAATGATCATTGATGTCATAATCACGTGTCCAGCAACGGCTCTTACTCCATGGAAACCAGGGATATTTGCAATTTTTTAACAGCTGCCGATGCCTGGCCCAATTCCACATCTTTTGGCACCTTATAAATGTGGGTCAGTGTTTAGTTGTACTTTTTACAGCAGACTGTATCAAGTACCTTGTGTTTTTTATGTACAAATGGTCTGGTTTTTCTACACGTAGATAAAGACATTGAGATTGTCTTGCACTTAGAAGTAAGACAATTGCTGGGTGAGTTAAATGGGCTTGGCCCAAAGATTTGACGTCTTCTGGGCTACCGAAGGGCACATAACTTATAGTCAAAAGTTGAATATAGTAATGACCTGTCGCGATTGTACAGAGTACAGTGTAGCCGATTTCAATTAACAAAAAGA
The DNA here is from genome assembly GCF_032854445.1 of Liolophura sinensis. NCBI lineage: Eukaryota > Metazoa > Mollusca > Polyplacophora > Chitonida > Chitonidae > Liolophura > Liolophura sinensis. The sequence continues at coordinate 60,113 of NW_027018155.1, read as the reverse complement.
CCAGGTAAAAATGCAAAAGTGGAAAAACTGTTCCAGTGCTGCTGGTAAGAGGCTAATCCGACGTATTTTGTGACGAGAAATCGAATGGTGCAAACCGCGTTGCTCTCCGACCAATACTTTTGGCTGTAGTGACAATTGAATGATCATTGATGTCATAATCACGTGCCCAGCAACGGCTCTTACTCCATGGAAACCAGGGAAATTTGCAATTTTTCAACAGCTGCCGATGCCTGGCTCAATTCCGCATCTTTTGGCACCTTACTGAAGTGGGTCAGTGTTCAGTTGTACTTTTTACAGCAGACTGTATCAAGTACCTTGTGGTTTTCACGTACAAATGGTGTGGTTTTTCTACACGTAGATAAAGACATTGAGATTGTCTTGCACTTAGAAGTAAGGCAATTGCTGGGTGAGTTAAATGGGCTTGGCCCAAAGGTTTGACGTCTTCTGAGCTACCGAAGGGCACATAACTTATAGTCAAAAGTTGAATATAGTAATGACCAGTCGCGATTGTACAGAGTACAGTGTAGCCGATTTCAATTAACAAAAAGACCAGGCAAAAATGCAAAAGTGGAAAAACTGTTCCAGTGCTACTAGTAAGAGCCTAATCCGACGTATTTTGTGACGAGAAATCGAATGGTGCAATCCGCGTTGCTCTCCGACCAATACTTTTGGCTGTAGCGACAATTGAATGATCATTTATGTCATAATCACGTGCCCAGCAACGGCTCTTACTCCATGGAAACCAGGGAAATTTGCAATTTTTCAACAGCTGCCGATGCCTGGCTCAATTCCGCATCTTTTGGCACCTTACTGAAGTGGGTTAGTGTTCAGTTGTACTTTTTACAGCAGACTGTATCAAGTACCTTGTGTTTTTCACGTACAAATGGTGTGGTTTTTCTACACGTAGATAAAGACATTGAGATTGTCTTGCACTTAGAAGTAAGGCAATTGCTGGGTGAGTTAAATGGGCTTGGCCCAAAGATTTCAGGTCTTCTGGGCTACCGAAGGGCACATAACTTATAGTCAAAAGTTGAATATAGTAATGACCAGTCGCGATTGTACAGAGTACAGTTTAGCCGATTTCAATTAACAAAAAGACCAGGCAAAAATGCAAAAGTGGAAAAACTGTTCCAGTGCTACTAGTAAGAGGCTAATCCGACGTATTTTGTGACGAGAAATCGAATGGTGCAAACCGCGTTGCTCTCCGACCAATACTTTTGGCTGTAGCGACAGATCAATGATCATTTATGTCATAATCACGTGCCCAGCAACGGCTCTTACTCCATGGAAACCAGGGATATTTGCAATTTTTTAACAGCTGCCGATGCCTGGCCCAATTCCACATCTTTTGGCACCTTATAAATGTGGGTCAGTGTTTAGTTGTACTTTTTACAGCAGACTGTATCAAGTACCTTGTGTTTTTAATGTACAAATGGTCTGGTTTTTCTACACGTAGATTAAGACATTGAGATTGTCTTGCACTTAGAAATAAGGCAATTGCTGGGTGAGTTAAATGGGCTTAGCCCAAAGATTTCAGGTCTTCTGGGCTACCGAAGGGCACATAACTTATAGTCAAAAGTTGAATATAGTAATGACCTGTCGCGATTGTACAGAGTACAGTGTAGCCGATTTCAATTAACAAAAAGACCAGGTAAAAATGCAAAAGTGGAAAAACTGTTCCAGTGCTGCTGGTAAGAGGCTAATCCGACGTATTTTGTGACGAGAAATCGAATGGTGCAAACCGCGTTGCTCTCCGACCAATACTTTTGGCTGTAGTGACAATTGAATGATCATTGATGTCATAATCACGTGCCCAGCAACGGCTCTTACTCCATGGAAACCAGGGAAATTTGCAATTTTTCAACAGCTGCCGATGCCTGGCTCAATTCCGCATCTTTTGGCACCTTACTGAAGTGGGTCAGTGTTCAGTTGTACTTTTTACAGCAGACTGTATCAAGTACCTTGTGGTTTTCACGTACAAATGGTGTGGTTTTTCTACACGTAGATAAAGACATTGAGATTGTCTTGCACTTAGAAGTAAGGCAATTGCTGGGTGAGTTAAATGGGCTTGGCCCAAAGGTTTGACGTCTTCTGAGCTACCGAAGGGCACATAACTTATAGTCAAAAGTTGAATATAGTAATGACCAGTCGCGATTGTACAGAGTACAGTGTAGCCGATTTCAATTAACAAAAAGACCAGGCAAAAATGCAAAAGTGGAAAAACTGTTCCAGTGCTACTAGTAAGAGCCTAATCCGACGTATTTTGTGACGAGAAATCGAATGGTGCAATCCGCGTTGCTCTCCGACCAATACTTTTGGCTGTAGCGACAATTGAATGATCATTTATGTCATAATCACGTGCCCAGCAACGGCTCTTACTCCATGGAAACCAGGGAAATTTGCAATTTTTCAACAGCTGCCGATGCCTGGCTCAATTCCGCATCTTTTGGCACCTTACTGAAGTGGGTTAGTGTTCAGTTGTACTTTTTACAGCAGACTGTATCAAGTACCTTGTGTTTTTCACGTACAAATGGTGTGGTTTTTCTACACGTAGATAAAGACATTGAGATTGTCTTGCACTTAGAAGTAAGGCAATTGCTGGGTGAGTTAAATGGGCTTGGCCCAAAGATTTCAGGTCTTCTGGGCTACCGAAGGGCACATAACTTATAGTCAAAAGTTGAATATAGTAATGACCAGTCGCGATTGTACAGAGTACAGTTTAGCCGATTTCAATTAACAAAAAGACCAGGCAAAAATGCAAAAGTGGAAAAACTGTTCCAGTGCTACTAGTAAGAGGCTAATCCGACGTATTTTGTGACGAGAAATCGAATGGTGCAAACCGCGTTGCTCTCCGACCAATACTTTTGGCTGTAGCGACAGATCAATGATCATTTATGTCATAATCACGTGCCCAGCAACGGCTCTTACTCCATGGAAACCAGGGATATTTGCAATTTTTTAACAGCTGCCGATGCCTGGCCCAATTCCACATCTTTTGGCACCTTATAAATGTGGGTCAGTGTTTAGTTGTACTTTTTACAGCAGACTGTATCAAGTACCTTGTGTTTTTAATGTACAAATGGTCTGGTTTTTCTACACGTAGATTAAGACATTGAGATTGTCTTGCACTTAGAAATAAGGCAATTGCTGGGTGAGTTAAATGGGCTTAGCCCAAAGATTTCAGGTCTTCTGGGCTACCGAAGGGCACATAACTTATAGTCAAAAGTTGAATATAGTAATGACCAGTCGCGATTGTACAGAGTACAGTGTAGCCGATTTCAATTAACAAAAAGACCAGGTAAAAATGCAAAAGTGGAAAAACTGTTCCAGTGCTGCTGGTAAGAGGCTAATCCGACGTATTTTGCGACGAGAAATCGAATGGTGCAAACCGCGTTGCTCTCCGACCAATACTTTTGGCTGTAGTGACAATTGAATGATCATTTATGTCATAATCACGTGCGTAGCAACGGCTCTTACTCCATGGAAACCAGGGATATTTGCAATTTTTTAACAGCTGCCGATCCCTGGCCCAATTCCGCATCTTTTGGCACCTTAACAATGTGGGTCAGTGTTTAGTTGTACTTTTTACAGCAGACTGTATCAAGTACCTTGTGTTTTTTATGTACAAATGGTCTGGTTTTTCTACACGTAGATAAAGACATTGAGATTGTCTTGCACTTAGAAGTAAGACAATTGCTGGGTGAGTTAAATGGGCTTGGCCCAAAGATTTCAGGTCTTCTGGGCTACCGAAGGGCACATAACTTATAGTCAAAAGTTGAATATAGTAATGACCAGTCGCGATTGTACAGAGTACAGTGTAGCCGATTTCAATTAACAAAAAGACCAGGCAAAAATGCAAAAGTGGAAAAACTGTTCCAGTGCTACTAGTAAAAGCCTAATCCGACGTATTTTGTGACGAGAAATCGAATGGTGCAATCCGCGTTGCTCTCCGACCAGCGCGGCTCTTACTCCATGGAAACCAGGGAAATTTGCAATTTTTAAACAGCTACCGATGCCTGGCTCAATTCCGCATCTTTTGGCACCTTATTCATGTGGGTCTGTGGTCAGTTGTACTTTTTACAGCAGACTGTATCAAGTACCTTGTGTTTTTCACGTACAAATGGTCTGGTTTTTCTACACGTAGATAAAGACATTGAGATTGTCTTGCACTTAGAAGTAAGGCAATTGCTGGGTGAGTTAAATGGGCTTAGCCCAAAGATTTCAGGTCTTCTGGGCTACCGAAGGGCACATAACTTATAGTCAAAAGTTGAATATAGTAATGACCAGTCGCGATTGTACAGAGTACAGTGTAGCCGATTTCAATTAACAAAAAGACCAGGCAAAAATGCAAAAGTGGAAAAACTGTTCCAGTGCTACTAGTAAGAGCCTAATCCGACGTATTTTGTGACGAGAAAACGAATGGTGCAATCCGCGTTGCTCTCCGACCAATACTTTTGGCTGTAGCGACAATTGAATGATCATTTATGTCAAAATCACGTGCCCAGCAACGGCTCTTACTCCATGGAAACCAGGGAAATTTGCAATTTTTCAACAGCTGCCGATGCCTGGCTCAATTCCGCATCTTTTGGCACCTTACTGAAGTGGGTTAGTGTTTAGTTGTACTTTTTACAGCAGACTGTATCAAGTACCTTGTGTTTTTCACGTACAAATGGTCTGGTTTTTCTACACGTAGATAAAGAAATTGAGATTGTCTTGCACTTAGAAGTAAGGCAATTGCTGGGTGAGTTAAATGGGCTTAGCCCAAAGATTTGACGTCTTCTGGGCTACCGAAGGGCACATAACTTATAGTCAAAAGTTGAATATAGTAATGACCAGTCGCGATTGTACAGAGTACAGTGTAGCCGATTTCAATTAACAAAAAGACCAGGTAAAAATGCAAAAGTGAAAAAAACTGTTCCAGTGCTGCTGGTAAGAGGCTAATCCGACGTATTTTGTGACGAGAAATCGAATGGTGCAAACCGCGTTGCTCTCCGACCAATACTTTTGGCTGTAGTGACAATTGAATGATCATTTATGTCATAATCACGTGCGTAGCAACGGTTCTTACTCCATGGAAACCAGGGATATTTGCAATTTTTTAACAGCTGCCGATGCCTGTCCCAATTCTGCATCTTTTGGCACCTTAAAAATGTGTGTCAGTGTTTAGTTGTACTTTTTACAGCAGACTGTATCAAGTACCTTGTGTTTTTTATGTACAAATGGTCTGGTTTTTCTACACGTAGATAAAGACATTGAGATTGTCTTGGACTTAGAAGTAAGACAATTGCTGGGTGAGTTAAATGGGCTTGGCCCAAAGATTTCAGGTCTTCTGGGCTACCGAAGGGCATATAACTTATAGTCAAAAGTTGAATATAGTAATGACCAGTCGCGATTGTACAGAGTACAGTGTAGCCGATTTCAATTAACAAAAAGACCAGGCAAAAATGCAAAAGTGGAAAAACTGTTCCAGTGCTACTAGTAAGAGCCTAATCCGACGTATTTTGTGACGAGAAATTGAATGGTGCAATCCGCGTTGCTCTCCGACCAGCGCGGCTCTTACTCCATGGAAACCAGGGAAATTTGCAATTTTTTAACAGCTGCCGATGCCTGGGTCAATTCCGCATCTTTTGGCACCTTATTCATGTGGGTCTGTGGTCAGTTGTACTTTTTACAGCAGACTGTATCAAGGACCTTGTGTTTTTCACGTACAAATGGTCTGGTTTTTCTACACGTAGATAAAGACATTGAGATTGTCTTGCACTTAGAAGTAAGGCAATTGCTGGGTGAGTTAAATGGGCTTAGCCCAAAGATTTCAGGTCTTCTGGGCTACCGAAGGGCACATAACTTATAGTCAAAAGTTGAATATAGTAATGACCAGTCGCGATTGTACAGAGTACAGTGTAGCCGATTTCAATTAACAAAAAGACCAGGCAAAAATGCAAAAGTGGAAAAACTGTTCCAGTGCTACTAGTAAGAGCCTAATCCGACGTATTTTGTGACGAGAAAACGAATGGTGCAATCCGCGTTGCTCTCCGACCAATACTTTTGGCTGTAGCGACAATTGAATGATCATTTATGTCAAAATCACGTGCGTAGCAACGGCTCTTACTCCATGGAAACCAGGGAAATTTGCAATTTTTCAACAGCTGCCGATGCCTGGCTCAATTCCGCATCTTTTGGCACCTTACTGAAGTGGGTTAGTGTTCAGTTGTACTTTTTACAGCAGACTGTATCAAGTACCTTGTGTTTTTCACGTACAAATGGTCTGGTTTTTCTACACGTAGATAAAGAAATTGAGATTGTCTTGCACTTAGAAGTAAGGCAATTGCTGGGTGAGTTAAATGGGCTTAGCCCAAAGATTTGACGTCTTCTGGGCTACCGAAGGGCACATAACTTATAGTCAAAAGTTGAATATAGTAATGACCAGTCGCAATTGTACAGAGTACAGTGTAGCCGATTTCAATTAACAAAAAGACCAGGTAAAAATGCAAAAGTGGAAAAACTGTTCCAGTGCTGCTGGTAAGAGGCTAATCCGACGTATTTTGTGACGAGAAATCGAATGGTGCAAACCGCGTTGCTCTCCGACCAATACTTTTGGCTGTAGTGACAATTGAATGATAATTTATGTCATAATCACGTGCGTAGCAACGGCTCTTACTCCATGGAAACCAGGGATATTTGCAATTTTTTAACAGCTGCCGATGCCTGGCCCAATCCTGCATCTTTTGGCACCTTAAAAATGTGGGTCAGTGTTTAGTTGTACTTTTTACAGCAGACTGTATCAAGTACCTTGTGTTTTTTATGTACAAATGGTGTGGTTTTTCTACACGTAGATAAAGACATTGAGATTGTCTTGGACTTAGAAGTAAGACAATTGCTGGGTGAGTTAAATGGGCTTAGCCCAAAGATTTCAGGTCTTCTGGGCTACCGAAGGGCACATAACTTATAGTCAAAAGTTGAATATAGTAATGACCAGTCGCGATTGTACAGAGTACAGTTTAGCCGATTTCAATTAACAAAAAGACCAGGCAAAAATGCAAAAGTGGAAAAACTGTTCCAGTGCTACTAGTAAGAGGCTAATCCGACGTATTTTGTGACGAGAAATCGAATGGTGCAAACCGCGTTGCTCTCCGACCAATACTTTTGGCTGTAGCGACAGATCAATGATCATTTATGTCATAATCACGTGCCCAGCAACGGCTCTTACTCCATGGAAACCAGGGATATTTGCAATTTTTTAACAGCTGCCGATGCCTGGCCCAATTCCACATCTTTTGGCACCTTATAAATGTGGGTCAGTGTTTAGTTGTACTTTTTACAGCAGACTGTATCAAGTACCTTGTGTTTTTAATGTACAAATGGTCTGGTTTTTCTACACGTAGATAAAGACATTGAGATTGTCTTGCACTTAGAAATAAGGCAATTGCTGGGTGAGTTAAATGGGCTTAGCCCAAAGATTTCAGGTCTTCTGGGCTACCGAAGGGCACATAACTTATAGTCAAAAGTTGAATATAGTAATGACCAGTCGCGATTGTACAGAGTACAGTGTAGCCGATTTCAATTAACAAAAAGACCAGGTAAAAATGCAAAAGTGGAAAAACTGTTCCAGTGCTGCTGGTAAGAGTCTAATCCGACGTATTTTGTGACGAGAAATCGAATGGTGCAAACCGCGTTGCTCTCCGACCAATACTTTTGGCTGTAGTGACAATTGAATGATCATTTATGTCATAATCACGTGCGTAGCAACGGCTCTTACTCCATGGAAACCAGGGATATTTGCAATTTTTTAACAGCTGCCGATCCCTGGCCCAATTCCGCATCTTTTGGCACCTTAAAAATGTGGGTCAGTGTTTAGTTGTACTTTTTACAGCAGACTGTATCAAGTACCTTGTGTTTTTTTTGTACAAATGGTCTGGTTTTTCTACACGTAGATAAAGACATTGAGATTGTCTTGGACTTAGAAGTAAGACAGGTGCTGGGTGAGTTAAATTGGCTTGGCCCAAAGATTTCAGGTCTTCTGGGCTACCGAAGGGCACATAACTTATAGTCAAAAGTTGAATATAGTAATGACCAGTCGCGATTGTACAGAGTACAGTGTAGCCGATTTCAATTAACAAAAAGACCAGGCAAAAATGCAAAAGTGGAAAAACTGTTCCAGTGCTACTAGTAAAAGCCTAATCCGACGTATTTTGTGACGAGAAATCGAATGGTGCAATCCGCGTTGCTCTCCGACCAGCGCGGCTCTTACTCCATGGAAACCAGGGAAATTTGCAATTTTTTAACAGCTACCGATGCCTGGCTCAATTCCGCATCTTTTGGCACCTTATTCATGTGGGTCTGTGGTCAGTTGTACTTTTTACAGCAGACTGTATCAAGTACCTTGTGTTTTTCACGTACAAATGGTCTGGTTTTTCTACACGTAGATAAAGACATTGAGATTGTCTTGCACTTAGAAGTAAGGCAATTGCTGGGTGAGTTAAATGGGCTTAGCCCAAAGATTTCAGGTCTTCTGGGCTACCGAAGGGCACATAACTTATAGTCAAAAGTTGAATATAGTAATGACCAGTCGCAATTGTACAGAGTACAGTGTAGCCGATTTCAATTAACAAAAAGACCAGGTAAAAATGCAAAAGTGGAAAAACTGTTTCAGTGCTGCTGGTAAGAGGCTAATCCGACGTATTTTGTGACGAGAAATCGAATGGTGCAAACCGCGTTGCTCTCCGACCATTACTTTTGGCTGTAGTGACAATTGAATGATAATTTATGTCATAATCACGTGCGTAGCAACGGCTCTTACTCCATGGAAACCAGGGATATTTGCAATTTTTTAACAGCTGCCGATGCCTGGCCCAATCCTGCATCTTTTGGCACCTTAAAAATGTGGGTCAGTGTTTAGTTGTACTTTTTACAGCAGACTGTATCAAGTACCTTGTGTTTTTTATGTACAAATGGTGTGGTTTTTCTACACGTAGATAAAGACATTGAGATTGTCTTGGACTTAGAAGTAAGACAATTGCTGGGTGAGTTAAATGGGCTTAGCCCAAAGATTTCAGGTCTTCTGGGCTACCGAAGGGCACATAACTTATAGTCAAAAGTTGAATATAGTAATGACCAGTCGCGATTGTACAGAGTACAGTTTAGCCGATTTCAATTAACAAAAAGACCAGGCAAAAATGCAAAAGTGGAAAAACTGTTCCAGTGCTACTAGTAAGAGGCTAATCCGACGTATTTTGTGACGAGAAATCGAATGGTGCAAACCGCGTTGCTCTCCGACCAATACTTTTGGCTGTAGCGACAGATCAATGATCATTTATGTCATAATCACGTGCCCAGCAACGGCTCTTACTCCATGGAAACCAGGGATATTTGCAATTTTTTAACAGCTGCCGATGCCTGGCCCAATTCCACATCTTTTGGCACCTTATAAATGTGGGTCAGTGTTTAGTTGTACTTTTTACAGCAGACTGTATCAAGTACCTTGTGTTTTTAATGTACAAATGGTCTGGTTTTTCTACACGTAGATAAAGACATTGAGATTGTCTTGCACTTAGAAATAAGGCAATTGCTGGGTGAGTTAAATGGGCTTAGCCCAAAGATTTCAGGTCTTCTGGGCTACCGAAGGGCACATAACTTATAGTCAAAAGTTGAATATAGTAATGACCAGTCGCGATTGTACAGAGTACAGTGTAGCCGATTTCAATTAACAAAAAGACCAGGTAAAAATGCAAAAGTGGAAAAACTGTTCCAGTGCTGCTGGTAAGAGTCTAATCCGACGTATTTTGTGACGAGAAATCGAATGGTGCAAACCGCGTTGCTCTCCGACCAATACTTTTGGCTGTAGTGACAATTGAATGATCATTTATGTCATAATCACGTGCGTAGCAACGGCTCTTACTCCATGGAAACCAGGGATATTTGCAATTTTTTAACAGCTGCCGATCCCTGGCCCAATTCCGCATCTTTTGGCACCTTAAAAATGTGGGTCAGTGTTTAGTTGTACTTTTTACAGCAGACTGTATCAAGTACCTTGTGTTTTTTTTGTACAAATGGTCTGGTTTTTCTACACGTAGATAAAGACATTGAGATTGTCTTGGACTTAGAAGTAAGACAATTGCTGGGTGAGTTAAATTGGCTTGGCCCAAAGATTTCAGGTCTTCTGGGCCTACCGAAGGGCACATAACTTATAGTCAAAAGTTGAATATAGTAATGACCAGTCGCGATTGTACAGAGTACAGTGTAGCCGATTTCAATTAACAAAAAAGACCAGGCAAAAATGCAAAAGTGGAAAAAACTGTTCCAGTGCTACTAGTAAAAGCCTAATCCGACGTATTTTTGTGACGAGAAATCGAATGGTGCAATCCGCGTTGCTCTCCGACCAGCGCGGCTCTTACTCCATGGAAACCAGGGAAATTTGCAATTTTTTAACAGCTACCGATGCCTGGCTCAATTCCGCATCTTTTGGCACCTTATTCATGTGGGTCTGTGGTCAGTTGTACTTTTTACAGCAGACTGTATCAAGTACCTTGTGTTTTTCACGTACAAATGGTCTGGTTTTTCTACACGTAGATAAAGACATTGAGATTGTCTTGCACTTAGAAGTAAGGCAATTGCTGGGTGAGTTAAATGGGCTTAGCCCAAAGATTTCAGGTCTTCTGGGCTACCGAAGGGCACATAACTTATAGTCAAAAGTTGAATATAGTAATGACCAGTCGCGATTGTACAGAGTACAGTGTAGCCGATTTCAATTAACAAAAAGACCAGGCAAAAATGCAAAAGTGGAAAAACTGTTCCAGTGCTACTAGTAAGAGCCTAATCCGACGTATTTTGTGACGAGAAAACGAATGGTGCAATCCGCGTTGCTCTCCGACCAATACTTTTGGCTGTAGCGACAATTGAATGATCATTTATGTCAAAATCACGTGCGTAGCAACGGCTCTTACTCCATGGAAACCAGGGAAATTTGCAATTTTTCAACAGCTGCCGATGCCTGGCTCAATTCCGCATCTTTTGGCACCATACTGAAGTGGGTTAGTGTTTAGTTGTACTTTTTACAGCAGACTGTATCAAGTACCTTGTGTTTTTCACGTACAAATGGTCTGGTTTTTCTACACGTAGATAAAGAAATTGAGATTGTCTTGCACTTAGAAGTAAGGCAATTGCTGGGTGAGTTAAATGGGCTTAGCCCAAAAGATTTGACGTCTTCTGGGCTACCGAAGGGCACATAACTTATAGTCAAAAGTTGAATATAGTAATGACCAGTCGCGATTGTACAGAGTACAGTGTAGCCGATTTCAATTAACAAAAAGACCAGGTAAAAATGCAAAAGTGAAAAAACTGTTCCAGTGCTGCTGGTAAGAGGCTAATCCGACGTATTTTGTGACGAGAAATCGAATGGTGCAAACCGCGTTGCTCTCCGACCAATACTTTTGGCTGTAGTGACAATTGAATGATCATTTATTTCATAATCACGTGCGTAGCAACGGCTCTTACTCCATGGAAACCAGGGATATTTGCAATTTTTTAACAGCTGCCGATGCCTGTCCCAATTCTGCATCTTTTGGCACCTTAAAAATGTGTGTCAGTGTTTAGTTGTACTTTTTACAGCAGACTGTATCAAGTACCTTGTGTTTTTTATGTACAAATGGTCTGGTTTTTCTACACGTAGATAAAGACATTGAGATTGTCTTGGACTTAGAAGTAAGACAATTGCTGGGTGAGTTAAATGGGCTTGGCCCAAAGATTTCAGGTCTTCTGGGCTACCGAAGGGCACATAACTTATAGTCAAAAGTTGAATATAGTAATGACCAGTCGCGATTGTACAGAGTACAGTGTAGCCGATTTCAATTAACAAAAAGACCAGGCAAAAATGCAAAAGTGGAAAAACTGTTCCAGTGCTACTAGTAAGAGCCTAATCCGACGTATTTTGTGACGAGAAATCGAATGGTGCAATCCGCGTTGCTCTCCGACCAGCGCGGCTCTTACTCCATGGAAACCAGGGAAATTTGCAATTTTTTAACAGCTGCCGATGCCTGGCTCAATTCCGCATCTTTTGGCACCTTATTCATGTGGGTCTGTGGTCTGTACTTTTTACAGCAGACTGTATCAAGTACCTTGTGTTTTTCACGTACCAAATGGTCTGGTTTTTCTACACGTAGATAAAGACATTGAGATTGTCTTGCACTTAGAAGTAGGCAATTGCTGGGTGAGTTAAATGGGCTTAGCCCAAAGATTTCAGGTCTTCTGGGCTACCGAAGGGCACATAACTTATAGTCAAAAGTTGAATATAGTAATGACCAGTCGCGATTGTTACAGAGTACAGTGTAGCCGATTTCAATTAACAAAAAGACCAGCAAAAATGCAAAAAGTGGAAAAACTGTTCCAGTGCTACTAGTAAGAGCCTAATCCGACGTATTTGTGACGAGAAAACGAATGGTGCAATTCCGCGTTGCTCTCCGACCAATACTTTTGGCTGTAGCGACAATTGAATGATCATTTATGTCAAAATCACGTGCGTAGCAACGGCTCTTACTCCATGGAAACCAGGGGAAATTTGCAATTTTTCAACAGCTGCCGATGCCTGGCTCAATTCCGCATCTTTTGGCACCTTACTGAAGTGGGTTAGTGTTTAGTTGTACTTTTTACAGCAGACTGTATCAAGTACCTTGTGTTTTTCACGTACAAATGGTCTGGTTTTTTCTACACGTAGATAAAGAAATTGAGATTGTCTTGCACTTAGAAGTAAGGCAATTGCTGGGTGAGTTAAATGGGCTTAGCCCAAAGATTTGACGTCTTCTGGGCTACGAAGGGCACATAACTTATAGTCAAAAGTTGAATATAGTAATGACCAGTCGCGATTGTACAGAGTACAGTGTAGCCGATTTCAATTAACAAAAAGACCAGGTAAAAATGCAAAAGTGAAAAAACTGTTCCAGTGCTGCTGGTAAGAGGCTAATCCGACGTATTTTGTGACGAGAAATCGAATGGTGCAAACCGCGTTGCTCATCCGACCAATACTTTTGGCTGTAGTGACAATTGAATGATCATTTATGTCATAATCACGTGCGTAGCAACGGCTCTTACTCCATGGAAACCAGGGATATTTGCAATTTTTTAACAGCTGCCGATGCCTGGTCCCAATTCTGCATCTTTTGGCACCTTAAAATGTTGTGTCAGTGTTTAGTTGTACTTTTTACAGCAGACTGTATCAAGTACCTTGTGTTTTTTATGTACAAATGGTCTGGTTTTTTCTACACGTAGATAAAGACATTGAGATTGTCTTGGACTTAGAAGTAAGACAATTGCTGGGTGAGTTAAATGGGCTTGGCCCAAAAGATTTCAGGTCTTCTGGGCTACCGAAGGGCATATAACTTATAGTCAAAAGTTGAATATAGTAATGACCAGTCGCGATTGTACAGAGTACAGTGTAGCCGATTTCAATTAACAAAAAGACCAGACAAAAATGCAAAAGTGGAAAAACTGTTCCAGTGCTACTAGTAAGAGCCTAATCCGACGTATTTTGTGACGAGAAATCGAATGGTGCAATCCGCGTTGCTCTCCGACCAGCGCGGCCTCTTACTCCATGGAAACCAGGGAAATTTGCAATTTTTTAACAGCTGCCGATGCCTGGCTCAAATTCCGCATCTTTTGGCACCTTATTCATGTGGGTCTGTGGTCAGTTGTACTTTTTACAGCAGACTGTATCAAGTGCCTTGTGTTTTTCACGTACAAATGGTCTGGTTTTTCTACACGTAGATAAAGACATTGAGATTGTCTTGCACTTAGAAGTAAGGCAATTGCTGGGTGAGTTAAATGGGCTTAGCCCAAAGATTTCAGGTCTTCTGGGCTACCGAAGGGCACATAACTTATAGTCAAAAGTTGAATATAGTAATGACCAGTCGCGATTGTACAGAGTACAGTGTAGCCGATTTCAATTAACAAAAAGACCAGGCAAAAATGCAAAAGTGGAAAAAACTGTTCAGTGCTACTAGTAAGAGCTAATCCGACGTATTTTGTGACGAGAGAAACGAATGGTGCAATCCGCGTTGCTCTCCGACCAATACTTTTGGCTGTAGCGACAATTGAATGATCATTTATGTCAAAATCACGTGCGTAGCAACGGCTCTTACTCCATGGAAACCAGGGAAAATTTGCAATTTTTCAACAGCTGCCGATGCCTGGCTCAATTCCGCATCTTTTGGCACCTTACTGAAGTGGGTTAGTGTTCAGTTGTACTTTTTACAGCAGACTGTATCAAGTACCTTGTGTTTTTCACGCACAAATGGTCTGGTTTTTCTACACGTAGATAAAGAAATTGAGATTGTCTTGCACTTAGAAGTAAGGCAATTGCTGGGTGAGTTAAATGGGCTTACCCCAAAGATTTGACGTCTTCTGGGCTACCGAAGGGCACATAACTTATAATCAAAAGTTGAATATAGTAATGACCAGTCGCAATTGTACAGAGTACAGTGTAGCCGATTTCAATTAACAAAAAGACCAGGCAAAAATGCAAAAGTGGAAAAACTGTTCCAGTGCTACTAGTAAGAGCCTAATCCGACGTATTTTGTGACGAGAAATCGAATGGTGCAAACCGCGTTGCTCTCCGACCAATACTTTTGGCTGTAGTGACAATTGAATGATAATTTATGTCATAATCACGTGCGTAGCAACGGCTCTTACTCCATGGAAACCAGGGATATTTGCAATTTTTTAACAGCTGCCGATGCCTGGCCCAATTCTGCATCTTTTGGCACCTTAAAAATGTGGGTCAGTGTTTAGTTGTACTTTTTACAGCAGACTGTATCAAGTACCTTGTGTTTTTAATGTACAAATGGTCTGGTTTTTCTACACGTAGATAAAGACATTGAGATTGTCTTGCACTTAGAAGTAAGGCAATTGCTGGGTGAGTTAAATGGGCTTAGCCCAAAGATTTGACGTCTTCTGGGCTACCGAAGGGCACATAACTTATAGTCAAAAGTTGAATATAGTAATGACCAGTCGCGATTGTACAGAGTACAGTGTAGCCGATTTCAATTAACAAAAAGACGAAGCAAAAATGCAAAAGTGGAAAAACTGTTCCAGTGCTACTGGTAAGAGGCTAATCCGACGTATTTTGTGACGAGAAATCGAATGGTGCAATCCGCGTTGCTCTCCGACCAATACTGTTGGCTGTAGCGACAGATCAATGATCATTGATGTCATAATCACGTGCCCAGCAACGGCTCTTACTCCATGGAAACCAGGGATATTTGCAATTTTTTAACAGCTGCCGATGCCTGGCCCAATTCCACATCTTTTGGCACCTTATAAATGTGGGTCAGTGTTTAGTTGTACTTTTTACAGCAGACTGTATCAAGTACCTTGTGTTTTTTATGTACAAATGGTCTGGTTTTTCTACACGTAGATAAAGACATTGAGATTGTCTTGGACTTAGAAGTAAGGCAATTGCTGGGTGAGTTAAATGGGCTTAGCCCAAATATTTCAGGTCTTCTGGGCTACCGAAGGGCACATAACTTATAGTCAAAAGTTGAATATAGTAATGACCAGTCGCGATTGTACAGAGTACAGTGTAGCCGATTTCAATTAACAAAAAGACCAGGTAAAAATGCAAAAGTGGAAAAACTGTTCCAGTGCTGCTGGTAAGAGGCTAATCCGACGTATTTTGTGACGAGAAATCGAATGGTGCAATCCGCGTTGCTCTCCGACCAATACTTTTTGCTGTAGTGACAATTGAATGATCATTTATGTCATAATCACGTGCCCAGCAACGGCTCTTACTCCATGGAAACCAGGGAAATTTGCAATTTTTCAACAGCTGCCGATGCCTGGCTCAATTCCGCATCTTTTGGCACCTTACTGAAGTGGGTCAGTGTTCAGTTGTACTTTTTACAGCAGACTGTATCAAGTACCTTGTGGTTTTCACGTACAAATGGTGTGGTTTTTCTACACGTAGATAAAGACATTGAGATTGTCTTGCACTTAGAAGTAAGGCAATTGCTGGGTGAGTTAAATGGGCTTAGCCCAAAGATTTGACGTCTTCTGAGCTACCGAAGGGCACATAACTTATAGTCAAAAGTTGAATATAGTAATGACCAGTCGCGATTGTACAGAGTACAGTGTAGCCGATTTCAATTAACAAAAAGACCAGGCAAAAATGCAAAAGTGGAAAAACTGTTCCAGTGCTGCTGGTAAGAGGCTAATCCGACGTATTTTGTGACGAGAAATCGAATGGTGCAAACCGCGTTGCTTTCTGACCAATACTTTTGGCTGTAGCGACAATTGATTGATCATTGATGTCATAATCACGTGCCCAGCAACGGCTCTTACTCCATGGAAACCAGGGATATTTGCAATTTTTTAACAGCTGCCGATGCCTGGCCCAATTCTGCATCTTTTGGCACCTTAATAATGTGGGTCAGTGTTTAGTTGTACTTTTTACAGCAGACTGTATCAAGTACCTTGTGTTTTTTATGTACAAATGGTCTGGTTTTTCTACACGTAGATAAAGACATTGAGATTGTCTTGCACTTAGAAGTAAGACAATTGCTGGGTGAGTTAAATGGGCTTGGCCCAAAGATTTCAGGTCTTCTGGGCTACCGAAGGGCACATAACTTATAGTCAAAAGTTGAATATAGTAATGACCAGTCGCGATTGTACAGAGTACAGTGTAGCCGATTTCAATTAACAAAAAGACCAGGCAAAAATGCAAAAGTGGAAAAACTGTTCCAGTGCTACTAGTAAGAGCCTAATCCGACATATTTTGTGACGAGAAATCGAATGGCGCAATCCGCGTTGCTCTCCGACCAATACTTTTGGCTGTAGCGACAATTGAATGATCATTTATGTCAAAATCACGTGCGTAGCAACGGCTCTTACTCCATGGAAACCAGGGAAATTTGCAATTTTTCAACAGCTGCCGATGCCTGGCTCAATTCCGCATTTTTTGGCACCTTACTGAAGTGGGTTAGTGTTCAGTTGTACTTTTTACAGCAGACTGTATCAAGTACCTTGTGTTTTTCACGTACAAATGGTCTGGTCTTTCTACACGTAGATAAAGACATTGAGATTGTCTTGCACTTAGAAGTAAGGCAATTGCTGGGTGAGTTAAATGGGCTTAGCCCAAAGATTTGACGTCTTCTGGGCTACCGAAGGGCACATAACTTATAGTCAAAAGTTGAATATAGTAATGACCAGTCGCGATTGTACAGAGTACAGTGTAGCCGATTTCAATTAACAAAAAGACGAAGCAAAAATGCAAAAGTGGAAAAACTGTTCCAGTGCTACTGGTAAGAGGCTAATCCGACGTATTTTGTGACGAGAAATCGAATGGTGCAATCCGCGTTGCTCTCCGACCAATACTGTTGGCTGTAGCGACAGATCAATGATCATTGATGTCATAATCACGTGCCCAGCAACGGCTCTTACTCCATGGAAACCAGGGATATTTGCAATTTTTTAACAGCTGCCGATGCCTGGCCCAATTCCACATCTTTTGGCACCTTATAAATGTGGGTCAGTGTTTAGTTGTACTTTTTACAGCAGACTGTATCAAGTACCTTGTGTTTTTTATGTACAAATGGTCTGGTTTTTCTACACGTAGATAAAGACATTGAGATTGTCTTGGACTTAGAAGTAAGGCAATTGCTGGGTGAGTTAAATGGGCTTAGCCCAAATATTTCAGGTCTTCTGGGCTACCGAAGGGCACATAACTTATAGTCAAAAGTTGAATATAGTAATGACCAGTCGCGATTGTACAGAGTACAGTGTAGCCGATTTCAATTAACAAAAAGACCAGGTAAAAATGCAAAAGTGGAAAAACTGTTCCAGTGCTGCTGGTAAGAGGCTAATCCGACGTATTTTGTGACGAGAAATCGAATGGTGCAATCCGCGTTGCTCTCCGACCAATACTTTTTGCTGTAGTGACAATTGAATGATCATTTATGTCATAATCACGTGCCCAGCAACGGCTCTTACTCCATGGAAACCAGGGAAATTTGCAATTTTTCAACAGCTGCCGATGCCTGGCTCAATTCCGCATCTTTTGGCACCTTACTGAAGTGGGTCAGTGTTCAGTTGTACTTTTTACAGCAGACTGTATCAAGTACCTTGTGGTTTACACGTACAAATGGTGTGGTTTTTCTACACGTAGATAAAGACATTGAGATTGTCTTGGACTTAGAAGTAAGGCAATTGCTGGGTGAGTTAAATGGGCTTGGCCCAAAGATTTGACGTCTTCTGAGCTATCGAAGGGCACATAACTTATAGTCAAAAGTTGAATATAGTAATGACCAGTCGCGATTGTACAGAGTACTGTGTAGCCGATTTCAATTAACAAAAAGACCAGGCAAAAATGCAAAAGTGGAAAAACTGTTCCAGTGCTGCTGGTAAGAGGCTAATCCGACGTATTTTGTGACGAGAAATCGAATGGTGCAAACCGCGTTGCTTTCCGACCAATACTTTTGGCTGTAGCGACAATTGATTGATCATTGATGTCATAATCACGTGCCCAGCAACGGCTCTTACTCCATGGAAACCAGGGATATTTGCAATTTTTTAACAGCTGCCGATGCCTGGCCCAATTCTGCATCTTTTGGCACCTTAAAAATGTGGGTTAGTGTTTAGTTGTACTTTTTACAGCAGACTGTATCAAGTACCTTGTGTTTTTTATGTACAAATGGTCTGGTTTTTCTACACGTAGATAAAGACATTGAGATTGTCTTGGACTTAGAAGTAAGACAATTGCTGGGTGAGTTAAATGGGCTTGGCCGAAAGATTTGACGTCTTCTGGGCTACCGAAGGGCACATAACTTATAGTCAAAAGTTGAATATAGTAATGACCAGTCGCGATTGTACAGAGTACAGTGTAGCCGATTTCAATTAACAAAAAGACCAGGTAAAAATGCAAAAGTGGAAAAACTGTTCCAGTGCTGCTGGTAAGAGGCTAATCCGACGTATTTTGTGACGAGAAATCGAATGGTGCAAACCGCGTTGCTCTCCGACCAATACTTTTGGCTGTAGTGACAATTGAATGATCATTTATGTCATAATCACGTGCCCAGCAACGGCTCTTACTCCATGGAAACCAGGGAAATTTGCAATTTTTCAACAGCTGCCGATGCCTGGCTCAATTCCGCATCTTTTGGCACCTTACTGAAGTGGGTCAGTGTTCAGTTGTACTTTTTACAGCAGACTGTATCAAGTACCTTGTGGTTTTCACGTACAAATGGTGTGGTTTTTCTACACGTAGATAAAGACATTGAGATTGTCTTGCACTTAGAAGTAAGGCAATTGCTGGGTGAGTTAAATGGGCTTGGCCCAAAGATTTCAGGTCTTCTGGGCTACCGAAGGGCACATAACTTATAGTCAAAAGTTGAATATAGTAATGACCAGTCGCGATTGTACAGAGTACAGTGTAGCCGATTTCAATTAACAAAAAGACCAGGCAAAAATGCAAAAGTGGAAAAACTGTTCCAGTGCTACTAGTAAGAGGCTAATCCGACGTATTTTGTGACGAGAAATCGAATGGTGCAAACCGCGTTGCTCTCCGACCAATACTTTTGGCTGTAGCGACAGATCAATGATCATTGATGTCATAATCACGTGCCCAGCAACGGGTCTTACTCCATGGAAACCAGGGATATTTGCAATTTTTTAACAGCTGCCGATCCCTGGCCCAATTCTGCATCTTTTGGCACCTTAAAAATGTGGGTCAGTGTTTAGTTGTACTTTTTACAGCAGACTGTATCAAGTACCTTGTGTTTTTTTATGTACAAATGGTCTGGTTTTTCTACACGTAGATAAAGACATTGAGATTGTCTTGGACTTAGAAGTAAGACAATTGCTGGGTGAGTTAAATGGGCTTGGCCCAAAGATTTCAGGTCTTCTGGGCTACCGAAGGGCACATAACTTATAGTCAAAAGTTGAATATAGTAATGACCAGTCGCGATTGTACAGAGTACAGTGTAGCCGATTTCAATTAACAAAAAGACCAGGCAAAAATGCAAAAGTGGAAAAACTGTTCCAGTGCTACTAGTAAGAGCCTAATCCGACGTATTTTGTGACGAGAAATCGAATGGTGCAATCCGCGTTGCTCTCCGACCAATACTTTTGCCTGTAGCGACAATTGAATAATCATTTATGTCAAAATCACGTGCGTAGCAACGGCTCTTACTCCATGGAAACCAGGGAAATTTGCAATTTTTCAACAGCTGCCGATGCCTGGCTCAATTCCGCATCTTTTGGCACCTTACTGAAGTGGGTTAGTGTTCAGTTGTACTTTTTACAGCAGACTGTATCAAGTACCTTGTGTTTTTTATGTACAAATGGTCTGGTTTTTCTACACGTAGATAAAGACATTGAGATTGTCTTGGACTTAGAAGTAAGACAATTGCTGGGTGAGTTAAATGGGCTTAGCCCAAAGATTTGACGTCTTCTGGGCTACCGAAGGGCACATAACTTATAGTCAAAAGTTGAATATAGTAATGACCAGTCGCGATTGTACAGAGTACAGTTTGGCCGATTTCAATTAACAAAAAGACGAAGCAAAAATGCAAAAGTGGAAAAACTGTTCCAGTGCTACTAGTAAGAGCCTAATCCGACGTATTTTGTGACGAGAAATGGAATGGTGCAAACCGCGTTGCTCTCCGACCAATACTTTTGGCTGTAGCGACAGATCAATGATCATTGATGTCATAATCACGTGCCCAGCAACGGCTCTTACTCCATGGAAACCAAGGATATTTGCAATTTTTTAACAGCTGCCGATGCCTGGTCCAATTCCACATCTTTTGGCACCTTATAAATGTGGGTCAGTGTTTAGTTGTACTTTTTACAGCAGACTGTATCAAGTACCTTGAGTTTTTTATGTACAAATGGTCTGGTTTTTCTACACGTAGATAAAGACATTGAGATTGTCTTGGACTTAGAAGTAAGACAATTGCTGGGTGAGTTAAATGGGCTTGGCCCAAAGATTTGACGTCTTCTGGGCTACCGAAGGGCACATAACTTATAGTCAAAAGTTGAATATAGTAATGACCAGTCGCGATTGTACAGAGTACAGTGTAGCCGATTTCAATTAACAAACAGACCAGGCAAAAATGCAAAAGTGGAAAAACTGTTCCAGTGCTTCTGGTAAGAGGCTAATCCGACGTATTTTGTGACGAGAAATCGAATGGTGCAAACCGCGTTGCTCTCCGACCAATACTTTTGGCTGTAGTGACAATTGAATGATCATTTATGTCATAATCACGTGCCCAGCAACGGCTCTTACTCCATGGAAACCAGGGAAATTTGCAATTTTTCAACAGCTGCCGATGCCTGGCTCAATTCCGCATCTTTTGGCACCTTACTGAAGTGGGTCAGTGTTTAGTTGTACTTTTTACAGCAGACTGTATCAAGTACCTTGTGTTTTTACGTACAAATGGTGTGGTTTTTCTACACGTAGATAAAGACATTGAGATTGTCTTGCACTTAGAAGTAAGGCAATTGCTGGGTGAGTTAAATGGGCTTGGCCCAAAGAATTGACGTCTTCTGAGCTACCGAAGGGCACATAACTTATAGTCAAAAGTTGAATAAAGTAATGACCAGTCGCGATTGTACAGAGTACAGTGTAGCCGATTTCAATTAACAAAAAGACCAGGCAAAAATGCAAAAGTGGAAAAACTGTTCCAGTGCTACTAGTAAGAGCCTAATCCGACGTATTTTGTGACGAGAAATCGAATGGTGCAAGCCGCGTTGCTCTCCGACCAATACTTTTGGCTGTAGCGACAATTGAATGATCATTTATGTCAAAGGCACGTGCGTAGCAACGGCTCTTACTCCATGGAAACCAGGGATATTTGCAATTTTTTAACAGGTGCCGATGCCTGGCTCAATTCTGCATCTTTTGGCACCTTACAAATGTGGGTCAGTGTTTAGTTGTACTTTTTACAGCAGACTGTATCAAGTACCTTGTGTTTTTTATGTATAAATGGTCTGGTTTTTCTACACGTAGATAAAGACATTGAGATTGTCTTGGACTCAGAAGTAAGACAATTGCTGGGTGAGTTAAATGGGCTTAGCCCAAAGATTTCAGGTCTTCTGGGCTACCGAAGGGCACATAACTTATAGTCAAAAGTTGAATATAGTAATGACCAGTCGCGATTGTACAGAGTACAGTGTAGCCGATTTCAATTAACAAAAAGACCAGGCAAAAATGCAAAAGTGGAAAAACTGTTCCAGTGCTACTAGTAAGAGCCTAATCCGACGTATTTTGTGACGAGAAATCGAATGGTGCAAGCCGCGTTGCTCTCCGACCAATACTTTTGGCTGTAGCGACAATTGAATGATCATTTATGTCATAATCACGTGCGTAGCAACGGCTCTTACTCCATGGAAACCAGGGAAATTTGCAATTTTTCAACAGCTGCCGATGCCTGGCTCAATTCCGCATCTTTTGGCACCTTACTGAAGTGGGTTAGTGTTCAGTTGTACTTTTTACAGCAGACTGTATCAAGTACCTTGTGTTTTTCACGTACAAATGGTGTGGTTTTTCTACACGTAGATAAAGACATTGAGATTGTCTTGCACTTAGAAGTAAGGCAATTGCTGGGTGAGTTAAATGGGCTTAGCCCAAAGATTTCAGGTCTTCTGGGCTACCGAAGGGCACATAACTTATAGTCAAAAGTTGAATATAGTAATGACCAGTCGCGATTGTACAGAGTACAGTGTAGCCGATTTCAATTAACAAAAAGACCAGGCAAAAATGCAAAAGTGGAAAAACTGTTCCAGTGCTACTAGTAAGAGCCTAATCCGACGTATTTTGTGACGAGAAATCGAATGGTGCAATCCGCGTTGCTCTCCGACCAATACTTTTGGCTGTAGTGACAATTGAATGATCATTTATGTCATAATCACGTGCGTAGCAACGGCTCTTACTCCATGGAAACCAGGGAAATTTGCAATTTTTCAACAGCTGCCGATGCCTGGCTCAATTCCGCATCTTTTGGCACCTTACTGAAGTGGGTTAGTGTTCAGTTGTACTTTTTACAGCAGACTGTATCAAGTACCTTGTGTTTTTCACGTACAAATGGTGTGGTTTTTCTACACGTAGATAAAGACATTGAGATTGTCTTGCACTTAGAAGTAAGGCAATTGCTGGGTGAGTTAAATGGGCTTGGCCCAAAGAATTGACGTCTTCTGAGCTACCGAAGGGCACATAACTTATAGTCAAAAGTTAAATAAAGTAATGACCAGTCGCGATTGTACAGAGTACAGTGTAGCCGATTTCAATTAACAAAAAGACCAGGCAAAAATGCAAAAGTGGAAAAACTGTTCCAGTGCTACTAGTAAGAGCCTAATCCGACGTATTTTGTGACGAGAAATCGAATGGTGCAAGCCGCGTTGCTCTCCGACCAATACTTTTGGCTGTAGCGACAATTGAATGATCATTTATGTCAAAATCACGTGCGTAGCAACGGCTCTTACTCCATGGAAACCAGGGATATTTGCAATTTTTTAACAGCTGCCGATGCCTGGCTCAATTCTGCATCTTTTGGCACCTTACAAATGTGGGTCAGTGTTTAGTTGTACTTTTTACAGCAGACTGTATCAAGTACCTTGTGTTTTTTATGTACAAATGGTCTGGTTTTTCTACACGTAGATAAAGACATTGAGATTGTCTTGGACTCAGAAGTAAGACAATTGCTTCGTGAGTTAAATGGGCTTTGCCCAAAGATTTCAGGTCTTCTGGGCTACCGAAGGGCACATAACTTATAGTCAAAAGTTGAATATAGTAATGACCAGTCGCGATTGTACAGAGTACAGTTTAGCCGATTTCAATTAACAAAAAGACCAGGCAAAAATGCAAAAGTGGAAAAACTGTTCCAGTGCTACTAGTAAGAGCCTAATCCGACGTATTTTGTGACGAGAAATCGAATGGTGCAAGCCGCGTTGCTCTCCGACCAATACTT
Source organism: Liolophura sinensis (assembly GCF_032854445.1). Lineage (NCBI taxonomy): Eukaryota > Metazoa > Mollusca > Polyplacophora > Chitonida > Chitonidae > Liolophura > Liolophura sinensis. The sequence continues at coordinate 36,168 of NW_027018155.1, read as the reverse complement.
TTGGCTGTAGCGACAATTGAATGATCATTTATGTCATAATCACGTGCGTAGCAACGGCTCTTACTCCATGGAAACCAGGGAAATTTGCGATTTTTCAACAGCTGCCGATGCCTGGCTCAATTCCGCATCTTTTGGCACCTTACTGAAGTGGGTTAGTGTTCAGTTGTACTTTTTACAGCAGACTGTATCAAGTACCTTGTGTTTTTCACGTACAAATGGTGTGGTTTTTCTACACGTAGATAAAGACATTGAGATTGTCTTGCACTTAGAAGTAAGGCAATTGCTGGGTGAGTTAAATGGGCTTAGCCCAAAGATTTCAGGTCTTCTGGGCTACCGAAGGGCACATAACTTATAGTCAAAAGTTGAATATAGTAATGACCAGTCGCGATTGTACAGAGTACAGTGTAGCCGATTTCAATTAACAAAAAGACCAGGCAAAAATGCAAAAGTGGAAAAACTGTTCCAGTGCTACTAGTAAGAGCCTAATCCGACGTATTTTGTGACGAGAAATCGAATGGTGCAAGCCGCGTTGCTCTCCGACCAATACTTTTGGCTGTAGTGACAATTGAATGATCATTTATATCATAATCACGTGCGTAGCAACGGCTCTTACTCCATGGAAACCAGGGAAATTTGCAATTTTTCAACAGCTGCCGATGCCTGGCTCAATTCCGCATCTTTTGGCACCTTACTGAAGTGGGTTAGTGTTCAGTTGTACTTTTTACAGCAGACTGTATCAAGTACCTTGTGTTTTTCACGTACAAATGGTGTGGTTTTTCTACACGTAGATAAAGACATTGAGATTGTCTTGCACTTAGAAGTAAGGCAATTGCTGGGTGAGTTAAATGGGCTTAGCCCAAAGATTTCAGGTCTTCTGGGCTACCGAAGGGCACATAACTTATAGTCAAAAGTTGAATATAGTAATGACCAGTCGCGATTGTACAGAGTACAGTTTAGCCGATTTCAATTAACAAAAAGAAGAAGCAAAAATGCAAAAGTGGAAAAACTGTTCCAGTGCTACTGGTAAGAGACTAATCCGACGTATTTTGTGACGAAAAATCGAATGGTGCAAACCGCGTTGCTCTCCGACCAATACTTTTGGCTGTAGTGACAATTGAATGATAATTTATGTCATAATCACGTGCGTAGCAACGGCTCTTACTCCATGGAAACCAGGGATATTTGCAATTTTTTAACAGCTGCCGATGCCTGGCCCAATTCTGCATCTTTTGGCACCTTAAAAATGTGGGTCAGTGTTTAGTTGTACTTTTTACAGCAGACTGTATCAAGTACCTTGTGTTTTTTATGTACAAATGGTCTGGTTTTTCTACACGTAGATAAAGACATTGAGATTGTCTTGGACTCAGAAGTAAGACAATTGCTGGGTGAGTTAAATGGGCTTAGCCCAAAGATTTCAGGTCTTCTGGGCTACCGAAGGGCACATAACTTATAGTCAAAAGTTGAATATAGTAATGACCAGTCGCGATTGTACAGAGTACAGTGTAGCCGATTTCAATTAACAAAAAGACCAGGCAAAAATGCAAAAGTGGAAAAACTGTTCCAGTGCTACTAGTAAGAGACTAATCCGACGTATTTTGTGACGAGAAATCGAATGGTGCAATCCGCGTTGCTCTCCGACCAATACTTTTGGCTGTAGCGACAATTGAATGATCATTTATGTCATAATCACGTGCGTAGCAACGGCTCTTACTCCATGGAAACCAGGGATATTTGCAATTTTTTAACAGCTGCCGATGCCTGGCTCAATTCCGCATCTTTTGCCACCTTACTGAAGTTGGTCAGTGTTCAGTTGTACTTTTTACAGCAGACTGTATCAAGTACCTTGTGTTTTTCACATACAAATGGTGTGGTTTTTCTACACGTAGATAAAGACATTGAGATTGTCTTGCACTTAGAAGTAAGGCAATTGCTGGGTGAGTTAAATGGGCTTAGCCCAAAGATTTGACGTCTTCTGGGCTACCGAAGGGCACATAACTTATAGTCAAAAGTTGAATATAGTAATGACCAGTCGCGATTGTACAGAGTGCAGTGTAGCCGATTTCAATTAACAAAAAGACCAGGCAAAAATGCAAAAGTGGAAAAACTGTTCCAGTGCTGCTGGTAAGAGGCTAATCCGACGTATTTTGTGACGACAAATCGAATGGTGCAAACCGCGTTGCTCTCCGACCAATACTTTTGGCTGTAGTGACAATTGAATGATCATTTATGTCATAATCACGTGCCCAGCAACGGCTCTTACTCCATGGAAACCAGGGAAATTTGCAATTTTTCAACAGCTGCCGATGCCTGGCTCAATTCCGCATCTTTTGGCACCTTATTCATGTGGGTCTGTGGTCAGTTGTTCTTTTTACAGCAGACTGTATCAAGTACCTTGTGTTTTTCACGTACAAATGGTCTGGTTTTTCTACACGTAGATAAAGACATTGAGATTGTCTTGCACTTAGAAGTAAGGCAATTGCTGGGTGAGTTAAATGGGCTTAGCCCAAAGATTTCAGGTCTTCTGGGCTACCGAAGGGCACATAACTTATAGTCAAAAGTTGAATATAGTAATGACCAGTCGCGATTGTACAGAGTACAGTGTAGCCGATTTCAATTAACAAAAAGACCAGGCAAAAATGCAAAAGTGGAAAAACTGTTCCAGTGCTACTAATAAGAGACTAATCCGACGTATTTTGTGACGAGAAATCGAATGGTGCAATCCGCGTTGCTCTCCGACCAATACTTTTGGCTGTAGTGACAATTGAATGATCATTTATGTCATAATCACGTGCGTAGCAACGGCTCTTACTCCATGGAAACCAGGGAAATTTGCAATTTTTCAACAGCTGCCGATGCCTGGCTCAATTCCGCATCTTTTGGCACCTTATTCATGTGGGTCTGTGGTCAGTTGTTCTTTTTACAGCAGACTGTATCAAGTACCTTGTGTTTTTCACGTACAAATGGTGTGGTTTTTCTACACGTAGATAAAGACATTGAGATTGTCTTGCACTTAGAAGTAAGGCAATTGCTGGGTGAGTTAAATGGGCTTAGCCCAAAGATTTGACGTCTTCTGGGCTACCGAAGGGCACATAACTTATAGTCAAAAGTTGAATATAGTAATGACCAGTCGCGATTGTACAGAGTGCAGTGTAGCCGATTTCAATTAACAAAAAGACCAGGCAAAAATGCAAAAGTGGAAAAACTGTTCCAGTGCTGCTGGTAAGAGGCTAATCCGACGTATTTTGTGACGACAAATCGAATGGTGCAAACCGCGTTGCTCTCCGACCAATACTTTTGGCTGTAGTGACAATTGAATGATCATTTATGTCATAATCACGTGCCCAGCAACGGCTCTTACTCCATGGAAACCAGGGAAATTTGCAATTTTTCAACAGCTGCCGATGCCTGGCTCAATTCCGCATCTTTTGGCACCTTATTCATGTGGGTCTGTGGTCAGTTGTTCTTTTTACAGCAGACTGTATCAAGTACCTTGTGTTTTTCACGTACAAATGGTCTGGTTTTTCTACACGTAGATAAAGACATTGAGATTGTCTTGCACTTAGAAGTAAGGCAATTGCTGGGTGAGTTAAATGGGCTTAGCCCAAAGATTTCAGGTCTTCTGGGCTACCGAAGGGCACATAACTTATAGTCAAAAGTTGAATATAGTAATGACCAGTCGCGATTGTACAGAGTACAGTGTAGCCGATTTCAATTAACAAAAAGACCAGGCAAAAATGCAAAAGTGGAAAAACTGTTCCAGTGCTACTAATAAGAGACTAATCCGACGTATTTTGTGACGAGAAATCGAATGGTGCAATCCGCGTTGCTCTCCGACCAATACTTTTGGCTATAGTGACAATTGAATGATCATTTATGTCATAATCACGTGCGTAGCAACGGCTCTTACTCCATGGAAACCAGGGAAATTTGCAATTTTTCAACAGCTGCCGATGCCTGGCTCAATTCCGCATCTTTTGGCACCTTATTCATGTGGGTCTGTGGTCAGTTGTACTTTTTACAGCAGACTGTATCAAGTACCTTGTGTTTTTTTATGTACAAATGGTGTGGTTTTTCTACACGTAGATAAAGACATTGAGATTGTCTTGGACTTAGAAGTAAGACAATTGCTGGGTGAGTTAAATGGGCTTGGCCCAAAGATTTCAGCTCTTCTGGGCTACTGAAGGGCACATAACTTATAGTCAAAAGTTGAATATAGTAATGACCAGTCGCGATTGTACAGAGTACAGTGTAGCCGATTTCAATTAACAAAAAGACCAGGCAAAAATGCAAAAGTGGAAAAACTGTTCCAGTGCTACTAGTAAGAGCCTAATCCGACGTATTTTGTGACGAGAAATCGAATGGTGCAAACCGCGTTGCTCTCCGACCAATACTTTTGGCTGTAGCGACAATTGAATGATCATTTATGTCATAATCACGTGCGTAGCAACGGCTTTTACTCCATGGAAACCAGGGATATTTGCAATTTTTCAACAGCTGCCGATGCCTGGCTCAATTCCGCATCTTTTGGCACCTTACTGAAGTGGGTCAGTGTTCAGTTGTACTTTTACAGCAGACTGTATCAAGTACCTTGTGGTTTTCACGTACAAATGGTCTTATTTTTCTACACGTAGATAAAGACATTGAGATTGTCTTGCACTTAGAAGTAAGGCAATTGCTGGGTGAGTTAAATGGGCTTGGCCCAAAGATTTGACGTCTTCTGGGCTACCGAAGGGCACATAACTTATAGTCAAAAGTTGAATATATTAATAACCAGACGCGATTGTACAGAGTGCAGTGTAGCCGGTTTCAATTAACAAAAAGACCAGGCAAAATAGCAAAAGTGGAAAAACTGTTCCAGTGCTGCTGGTAAGAGGCTAATCCGACGTATTTTGTGACGACAAATCGAATGGTGCAAACCGCGTTGCTCTCCGACCAATACTTTTGGCTGTAGTGACAATTTAATGATCATTTATGTCATAATCACGTGCCCAGCAACGGCTCTTACTCCATGGAAACCAGGGAAATTTGCAATTTTTCAACAGCTGCCGATGCCTGGCTCAATTCCGCTTCTTTTGGCACCTTATTCATGTGGGTCTATGGTCAGTTGTACTTTTTACAGCAGACTGTATCAAGTACCTTGTGTTTTTCACGTACAAATGGTGTGGTTTTTCTACACGTAGATAAAGACATTGAGATTGTCTTGCACTTAAAAGTAAGGCAATTGCTGGGTGAGTTAAATGGGCTTGGCCCAAAGATTTCAGGTCTTCTGGGCTACCGAAGGGCACATAACTTATAGTCAAAAGTTGAATATAGTAATGACCAGTCGCGATTGTACAGAGTACAGTGTAGCCGATTTCAATTAACAAAAAGACCAGGCAAAAATGCAAAAGTGGAAAAACTGTTCCAGTACTGCTGGTAAGAGGCTATTCCGACGTATTTTGTGACGAGAAATCGAATGGTGCAAACCGCGTTGCTCTCCGACCAATACTTTTGGCTGTAGTGACAATTGAATGATCATTTATGTCATAATCACGTGCCCAGCAACGGCTCTTACTCCATGGAAACCAGGGAAATTTGCAATTTTTCAACAGCTGCCGATGCCTGGCTCAATTCCGCATCTTTTGGCACCTTACTGAAGTGGGTTAGTGTTCAGTTGTACTTTTTACAGCAGACTGTATCAAGTACCTTGTGTTTTTCACGTACAAATGGTCTGGTTTTTCTACACGTAGATAAAGACATTGAGATTGTCTTGGACTTAGAAGTAAGGCAATTGCTGGGTGAGTTAAATGGGCTTAGCCCAAAGATTTCAGGTCTTCTGGGCTACCGAAGGGCACATAACTTATAGTCAAAAGTTGAATATAGTAATGACCAGTCGCGATTGTACAGAGTACAGTGTAGCCGATTTCAATTAACAAAAAGACCAGGTAAAAATGCAAAAGTGGAAAAACTGTTCCAGTGCTGCTGGTAAGAGGCTAATCCGACGTATTTTGTGACGAGAAATCGAATGGTGCAAACCGCGTTGCTCTCCGACCAATACTTTTGGCTGTAGCGACAATTGAATGATCATTTATGTCATAATCACGTGCCCAGCAACGGCTCTTACTCCATGGAAACCAGGGAAATTTGCAATTTTTCAACAGCTGCCGATGCCTGGCTCAATTCCGCATCTTTTGGCACCTTACTGAAGTGGGTCAGTGTTCAGTTGTACTTTTTACAGCAGACTGTATCAAGTACCTTGTGTTTTTCACGTACAAATGGTGTGGTTTTTCTACACGTAGATAAAGACATTGAGATTGTCTTGCACTTAGAAGTAAGGCAATTGCTGGGTGAGTTAAATGGGCTTGGCCCAAAGATTTCAGGTCTTCTGGGCTACCGAAGGGCACATAACTTATAGTCAAAAGTTGAATATAGTAATGACCAGTCGCGATTGTACAGAGTACAGTGTAGCCGATTTCAATTAACAAAAAGACCAGGCAAAAATGCAAAAGTGGAAAAACTGTTCCAGTGCTACTAATAAGAGACTAATCCGACGTATTTTGTGACGAGAAATCGAATGGTGCAATCCGCGTTGCTCTCCGACCAATACTTTTGGCTGTAGTGACAATTGAATGATCATTTATGTCATAATCACGTGCCCAGCAACGGCTCTTACTCCATGGAAACCAGGGAAATTTGCAATTTTTCAACAGCTGCCGATGCCTGGCTCAATTCCGCATCTTTTGGCACCTTATTCATGTGGGTCTGTGGTCAGTTGTTCTTTTTACAGCAGACTGTATCAAGTACCTTGTGTTTTTCACGTACAAATGGTGTGGTTTTTCTACACGTAGATAAAGACATTGAGATTGTCTTGCACTTAGAAGTAAGGCAATTGCTGGGTGAGTTAAATGGGCTTAGCCCAAAGATTTCAGGTCTTCTGGGCTACCGAAGGGCACATAACTTATAGTCAAAAGTTGAATATAGTAATGACCAGTCGCGATTGTACAGAGTGCAGTGTAGCCGGTTTCAATTAACAAAAAGACCAGGCAAAAATGCAAAAGTGGAAAAACTGTTCCAGTGCTACGAGTAAGAGCCTAATCCGACGTATTTTGTGACGAGAAATCGAATGGTGCAATCCGCGTTGCTCTCCGACCAATACTTTTGGCTGTAGCGACAATTGAATGATCACTGATGTCATAATCACATGCGTAGCAACGGCTCTTACTCCATGGAAACCAGGGAAATTTGCAATTTTTCAACAGCTGCCGATGCCTGGCTCAATTCCGCATCTTTTGGCACCTTATTCATGTGGGTCTGTGGTCAGTTGTACTTTTTACAGCAGACTGTATCAAGTACCTTGTGTTTTTTTATGTACAAATGGTGTGGTTTTTCTACACGTAGATAAAGACATTGAGATTGTCTTGCACTTAGAAGTAAGACAATTGCTGGGTGAGTTAAATGGGCTTGGCCCAAAGATTTCAGCTCTTCTGGGCTACTGAAGGGCACATAACTTATAGTCAAAAGTTGAATATAGTAATGACCAGTCGCGATTGTACAGAGTACAGTGTAGCCGATTTCAATTAACAAAAAGACCAGGCAAAAATGCAAAAGTGGAAAAACTGTTCCAGTGCTACTAGTAAGAGCCTAATCCGACGTATTTTGTGACGAGAAATCGAGTGGTGCAAACCGCGTTGCTCTCCGACCAATACTTTTGGCTGTAGCGACAATTGAATGATCATTTATGTCATAATCACGTGCCCAGCAACGGCTTTTACTCCATGGAAACCAGGGATATTTGCAATTTTTCAACAGCTGCCGATGCCTGGCTCAATTCCGCATCTTTTGGCACCTTACTGAAGTGGGTCAGTGTTCAGTTGTACTTTTTACAGCAGACTGTATCAAGTACCTTGTGTTTTTCACGTACAAATGGTCTGGTTTTTCTACACGTAGATAAAGACATTGAGATTGTCTTGGACTTACAAGTAAGGCAATTGCTGGGAGAGTTAAATGGGCTTAGCCCAAAGATTACAGGTCTTCTGGGCTACCGAAGGGCACATAACTTATAGTCAAAAGTTGAATATAGTAATGACCAGTCGCGATTGTACAGAGTACAGTGTAGCCGATTTCAATTAACAAAAAGACCAGGTAAAAATGCAAAAGTGGAAAAACTGTTCCAGTGCTGCTGGTAAGAGGCTAATCCGACGTATTTTGTGACGAGAAATCGAATGGTGCAAACCGCGTTGCTCTCCGACCAATACTTTTGGCTGTAGCGACAATTGAATGATCATTTATGTCATAATCACGTGCCCAGCAACGGCTCTTACTCCATGGAAACCAGGGAAATTTGCAATTTTTCAACAGCTGCCGATGCCTGGCTCAATTCCGCATCTTTTGGCACCTTACTGAAGTGGGTCAGTGTTCAGTTGTACTTTTTACAGCAGACTGTATCAAGTACCTTGTGTTTTTCACGTACAAATGGTGTGGTTTTTCTACACGTAGATAAAGACATTGAGATTGTCTTGCACTTAGAAGTAAGGCAATTGCTGGGTGAGTTAAATGGGCTTAGCCCAAAGATTTCAGGTCTTCTGGGCTACCGAAGGGCACATAACTTATAGTCAAAAGTTGAATATAGTAATGACCAGTCGCGATTGTACAGAGTACAGTGTAGCCGATTTCAATTAACAAAAAGACCAGGCAAAAATGCAAAAGTGGAAAAACTGTTCCAGTGCTACTAATAAGAGACTAATCCGACGTATTTTGTGACGAGAAATCGAATGGTGCAATCCGCGTTGCTCTCCGACCAATACTTTTGGCTGTAGTGACAATTGAATGATCATTTATGTCATAATCACGTGCGTAGCAACGGCTCTTACTCCATGGAAACCAGGGAAATTTGCAATTTTTCAACAGCTGCCGATGCCTGGCTCAATTCCGCATCTTTTGGCACCTTATTCATGTGGGTCTGTGGTCAGTTGTTCTTTTTACAGCAGACTGTATCAAGTACCTTGTGTTTTTCACGTACAAATGGTGTGGTTTTTCTACACGTAGATAAAGACATTGAGATTGTCTTGCACTTAGAAGTAAGGCAATTGCTGGGTGAGTTAAATGGGCTTAGCCCAAAGATTTCAGGTCTTCTGGGCTACCGAAGGGCACATAACTTATAGTCAAAAGTTGAATATAGTAATGACCAGTCGCGATTGTACAGAGTACAGTGTAGCCGATTTCAATTAACAAAAAGACCAGGCAAAAATGCAAAAGTGGAAAAACTGTTCCAGTGCTACTAATAAGAGACTAATCCGACGTATTTTGTGACGAGAAATCGAATGGTGCAATCCGCGTTGCTCTCCGACCAATACTTTTGGCTGTAGCGACAATTGAATGATCATTGATGTCATAATCACGTGCGTAGCAACGGCTCTTACTCCATGGAAACCAGGGAAATTTGCAATTTTTCAACAGCTGCCGATTCCTGGCTCAATTCCGCATCTTTTGGCACCTTACTGAAGTGGGTCAGTGTTCAGTTGTACTTTTTACAGCAGACTGTATCAAGTACCTTGTGTTTTTCACGTACAAATGGTGTGGTTTTTCTACACGTAGATAAAGACATTGAGATTGTCTTGCACTTAGAAGTAAGGCAATTGCTGGGTGAGTTAAATGGGCTTAGCCCAAAGATTTCAGGTCTTCTGGGCTACCGATGGGCACATAACTTATAGTCAAAAGTTGAATATAGTAATGACCAGTCGCGATTGTACAGAGTGCAGTGTAGCCGGTTTCAATTAACAAAAAGACCAGGCAAAAATGCAAAAGTGGAAAAACTGTTCCAGTGCTACGAGTAAGAGCCTAATCCGACGTATTTTGTGACGAGAAATCGAATGGTGCAATCCGCGTTGCTCTCCGACCAATACTTTTGGCTGTAGCGACAATTGAATGATCACTGATGTCATAATCACGTGCGTAGCAACGGCTCTTACTCCATGGAAACCAGGGAAATTTGCAATTTTTCAACAGCTGCCGATGCCTGGCTCAATTCCGCATCTTTTGGCACCTTATTCATGTGGGTCTGTGGTCAGTTGTACTTTTTACAGCAGACTGTATCAAGTACCTTGTGTTTTTTTATGTACAAATGGTGTGGTTTTTCTACACGTAGATAAAGACATTGAGATTGTCTTGGACTTAGAAGTAAGACAATTGCTGGGTGAGTTAAATGGGCTTGGCCCAAAGATTTCAGCTCTTCTGGGCTACTGAAGGGCACATAACTTATAGTCAAAAGTTGAATATAGTAATGACCAGTCGCGATTGTACAGAGTACAGTGTAGCCGATTTCAATTAACAAAAAGACCAGGCAAAAATGCAAAAGTGGAAAAACTGTTCCAGTGCTACTAGTAAGAGGCTAATCCGACGTATTTTGTGACGAGAAATCGAATGGTGCAAACCGCGTTGCTCTCCGACCAATACTTTTGGCTGTAGCGACAATTGAATGATCATTTATGTCATAATCACGTGCCCAGCAACGGCTTTTACTCCATGGAAACCAGGGATATTTGCAATTTTTCAACAGCTGCCGATGCCTGGCTCAATTCCGCATCTTTTGGCACCTTACTGAAGTGGGTCAGTGTTCAGTTGTACTTTTACAGCAGACTGTATCAAGTACCTTGTGGTTTTCACGTACAAATGGTCTGATTTTTCTACACGTAGATAAAGACATTGAGATTGTCTTGCACTTAGAAGTAAGGCAATTGCTGGGTGAGTTAAATGGGCTTGGCCCAAAGATTTGACGTCTTCTGGGCTACCGAAGGGCACATAACTTATAGTCAAAAGTTGAATATATTAATGACCAGTCGCGATTGTACAGAGTGCAGTGTAGCCGGTTTCAATTAACAAAAAGACCAGGCAAAAATGCAAAAGTGGAAAAACTGTTCCAGTGCTGCTGGTAAGAGGCTAATCCGACGTATTTTGTGACGACAAATCGAATGGTGCAAACCGCGTTGCTCTCCGACCAATACTTTTGGCTGTAGTGACAATTTAATGATCATTTATGTCATAATCACGTGCCCAGCAACGGCTCTTACTCCATGGAAACCAGGGAAATTTGCAATTTTTCAACAGCTGCCGATGCCTGGCTCAATTCCGCATCTTTTGCCACCTTACTGAAGTGGGTCAGTGTTCAGTTGTACTTTTTACAGCAGACTGTATCAAGTACCTTGTGTTTTTCACGTACAAATGGTGTGGTTTTTCTACACTTAGATAAAGACATTGAGATTGTCTTGCACTTAGAATTAAGGCAATTGCTGGGTGAGTTAAATGGGCTTAGCCCAAAGATTTGACGTCTTCTGGGCTACCGAAGGGCACATAACTTATAGTCAAAAGTTGAATATAGTAATGACCAGTCGCGATTGTACAGAGTGCAGTGTAGCCGATTTCAATTAACAAAAAGACCAGGCAAAAATGCAAAAGTGGAAAAACTGTTCCAGTGCTGCTGGTAAGAGGCTAATCCGACGTATTTTGTGACGACAAATCGAATGGTGCAAACCGCGTTGCTCTCCGACCAATACTTTTGGCTGTAGTGACAATTGAATGATCATTTATGTCATAATCACGTGCCCAGCAACGGCTCTTACTCCATGGAAACCAGGGAAATTTGCAATTTTTCAACAGCTGCCGATGCCTGGCTCAATTCCGCATCTTTTGGCACCTTACTGAAGTGGGTCAGTGTTCAGTTGTACTTTTTACAGCAGACTGTATCAAGTACCTTGTGTTTTTCACGTACAAATGGTGTGGTTTTTCTACACGAAGATAAAGACATTGAGATTGTCTTGCACTTAGAAGTAAGGTAATTGCTGGGTGAGTTAAATGGGCTTAGCCCAAAGATTTCAGGTCTTCTGGGCTACCGATGGGCACATAACTTATAGTCAAAAGTTGAATATAGTAATGACCAGTCGCGATTGTACAGAGTGCAGTGTAACCGGTTTCAATTAACAAAAAGACCAGGCAAAAATGCAAAAGTGGAAAAACTGTTCCAGTGCTACGAGTAAGAGCCTAATCCGACGTATTTTGTGACGAGAAATCGAATGGTGCAATCCGCGTTGCTCTCCGACCAATACTTTTGGCTGTAGCGACAATTGAATGATCATTGATGTCATAATCACGTGCGTAGCAACGGCTCTTACTCCATGGAAACCAGGGAAATTTGCAATTTTTCAACAGCTGCCGATGCCTGGCTCAATTCCGCATCTTTTGGCACCTTATTCATGTGGGTCTGTGGTCAGTTGTACTTTTTACAGCAGACTGTATCAAGTACCTTGTGTTTTTTATGTACAAATGGTGTGGTTTTTCTACACGTAGATAAAGACATTGAGATTGTCTTGGACTTAGAAGTAAGACAATTGCTGGGTGAGTTAAATGGGCTTGGCCCAAAGATTTCAGCTCTTCTGGGCTACTGAAGGGCACATAACTTATAGTCAAAAGTTGAATATAGTAATGACCAGTCGCGATTGTACAGAGTACAGTGTAGCCGATTTCAATTAACAAAAAGACCAGGTAAAAATGCAAAAGTGGAAAAACTGTTCCAGTGCTACTAGTAAGAGCCTAATCCGACGTATTTTGTGACGAGAAATCGAATGATGCAAACCGCGTTGCTCTCCGACCAATACTTTTGGCTGTAGCGACAATTGAATGATCATTTATGTCATAATCACGTGCCCAGCAACGGCTTTTACTCCATGGAAACCAGGGATATTTGCAATTTTTCAACAGCTGCCGATGCCTGGCTCAATTCCGCATCTTTTGGCACCTTACTGAAGTGGGTCAGTGTTCAGTTGTACTTTTACAGCAGACTGTATCAAGTACCTTGTGATTTTCACGTACAAATGGTCTGATTTTTCTACACGTAGATAAAGACATTGAGATTGTCCTTGCACTTAGAAGTAAGGCAATTGCTGGGTGAGTTAAATGGGCTTGGTCCAAAGATTTGGGCGTCTTCTGGGCTACCGAAGGGCACATAACTTATAGTCAAAAGTTGAATATATTAATGACCAGACGCGATTGTACAGAGTGCAGTGTAGCCGGTTTTAATTAACAAAAAGACCAGGCAAAAATGCAAAAGTGGAAAAACTGTTTCCAGTGCTGCTGGTAAGAGGCTAATCCGACGTATTTTGTGACGACAAATCGAATGGTGCAAACCGCGTTGCTCTCCGACCAATACTTTTGGCTGTAGTGACAATTGAATGATCATTTATGTCATAATCACGTGCCCAGCAACGGCTCTTACTCCATGGAAACCAGGGAAATTTGCAATTTTTCAACAGCTGCCGATGCCTGGCTCAATTCCGCATCTTTTGGCACCTTACTGAAGTGGGTTAGTGTTCAGTTGTACTTTTTTACAGCAGACTGTATCAAGTACCTTGTGTTTTTTCACGTACAAATGGTCTGGTTTTTCTACACGTAGATAAAGACATTGAGATTGTCTTGGACTTAGAAGTAAGGCAATTGCTGGGTGAGTTAAATGGGCTGAGCCCAAAGATTTCAGGTCTTCTGGGCTACCGAAGGGCACATAACTTATAGTCAAAAGTTGAATATAGTAATGACCAGTCGCGATTGTACAGAGTACAGTGTAGCCGATTTCAATTAACAAAAAGACCAGGTAAAAATGCAAAAGTGGAAAAACTGTTCCAGTGCTGCTGGTAAGAGGCTAATCCGACGTATTTTGTGACGAGAAATCGAATGGTGCAAACCGCGTTGCTCTCCGACCAATACTTTTGGCTGTAGTGACAATTGAATGATCATTTATGTCATAATCACGTGCCCAGCAACGGCTCTTACTCCATGGAAACCAGGGAAATTTGCAATTTTTCAACAGCTGCCGATGCCTGGCTCAATTCCGCATCTTTTGGCACCTTACTGAAGTGGGTCAGTGTTCAGTTGTACTTTTTACAGCAGACTGTATCAAGTACCTTGTGGTTTTTCACGTACAAATGGCGTGGTTTTTCTACACGTAGATAAAGACATTGAGATTGTCTTGCACTTAGAAGTAAGGCAATTGCTGGGTGAGTTAAATGGGCTTGGCCCAAAGATTTGACATCTTCTGGGCTACCGAAGGGCACATAACTTATAGTCAAAAGTTGAATATAGTAATGACCAGTCGCGATTGTACAGAGTACAGTTTAGCCGATTTCAATTAACAAAATGACAAAGCAAAAATGAAAAAGTGGAAAAACTGTTTTAGTGCTACTAGTAAGAGGCTAATCCGACGTATTTTGTGACGAGAAATCGAATGGTGCAATCCGCGTTGCTCTCCGACCAATACTTTTGGCTGTAGCGACAATTGAATGATCATTGATGTCATAATCACGTGCGTAGCAACGGCTCTTACTCCATGGAAACCAGGGAAATTTGCAATTTTTCAACAGCTGCCGATGCCTGGCTCAATTCCGCATCTTTTGGCACCTTACTGAAGTGGGTTAGTGTTCAGTTGTACTTTTTACAGCAGACTGTATCAAGTACCTTGTGTTTTTCACGTACAAATGGTGTGGTTTTTCTACACGTAGATAAAGACATTGAGATTGTCTTGGACTTAGAAGTAAGGCAATTGCTGGGTGAGTTAAATGGGTTTAGCCCAAAGATTTCAGGTCTTCTGGGCTACCGAAGGGCACATAACTTATAGTCAAAAGTTGAATATAGTAATGACCAGTCGCGATTGTACAGAGTACAGTGTAGCCGATTTCAATTAACAAAAAGACCAGGCAAAAATGCAAAAGTGGAAAAACTGTTCCAGTGCTACTAATAAGAGACTAATCCGACGTATTTTGTGACGAGAAATCGAATGGTGCAATCCGCGTTGCTCTCCGACCAATACTTTTGGCTGTAGTGACAATTGAATGATCATTTATGTCATAATCACGTGCGTAGCAACGGCTCTTACTCGATGGAAACCAGGGAAATTTGCAATTTTTCAACAGCTGCCGATGCCTGGCTCAATTCCGCATCTTTTGGCACCTTACTGAAGTGGGTCAGTGTTCAGTTGTACTTTTTACAGCAGGCTGTATCAAGTACCTTGTGTTTTTCACGTACAAATGGTGTGGTTTTTCTACACGTAGATAAAGACATTGAGATTGTCTTGCACTTAGAAGTAAGGCAATTGCTGGGTGAGTTAAATGGGCTTAGCCCAAAGATTTCAGGTCTTCTGGGCTACCGATGGGCACATAACTTATAGTCAAAAGTTGAATATAGTAATGACCAGTCGCGATTGTACAGAGTGCAGTGTAGCCGGTTTCAATTAACAAAAAGACCAGGCAAAAATGCAAAAGTGGAAAAACTGTTCCAGTGCTACGAGTAAGAGCCTAATCCGACGTATTTTGTGACGAGAAATCGAATGGTGCAATCCGCGTTGCTCTCCGACCAATACTTTTGGCTGTAGCGACAATTGAATGATCATTGATGTCATAATCACGTGCGTAGCAACGGCTCTTACTCCATGGAAACCAGGGAAATTTGCAATTTTTCAACAGCTGCCGATGCCTGGCTGAATTCCGCATCTTTTGGCACCTTATTCATGTGGGTCTGTGGTCAGTTGTACTTTTTACAGCAGACTGTATCAAGTACCTTGTGTTTTTTATGTACAAATGGTGTGGTTTTTCTACACGTAGATAAAGACATTGAGATTGTCTTGGACTTAGAAGTAAGACAATTGCTGGGTGAGTTAAATGGGCTTGGCCCAAAGATTTCAGGTCTTCTGGGCTACTAAAGGGCACATAACTTATAGTCAAAAGTTGAATATAGTAATGACCAGTCGCGATTGTACAGAGTACAGTGTAGCCGATTTCAATTAACAAAAAGACGAAGCAAAAATGCAAAAGTGGAAAAACTGTTCCAGTGCTACTAGTAAGAGGCTAATCCGACGTATTTTGTGACGAGAAATCGAATGGTGCAAACCGCGTTGCTCTCCGACCAATACTTTTGGCTGTAGCGACAATTGAATGATCATTTATGTCATAATCACGTGCGTAGCAACGGCTTTTACTCCATGGAAACCAGGGAAATTTGCAATTTTTCAACAGCTGCCGATGCCTGGCTCAATTCCGCATCTTTTGGCACCTTACTGAAGTGGGTCAGTGTTCAGTTGTACTTTTACAGCAGACTGTATCAAGTACCTTGTGGTTTTCACGTACAAATGGTGTGGTTTTTCTACACGTAGATAAAGACATTGAGATTGTCTTGCACTTAGAAGTAAGGCAATTGCTGGGTGAGTTAAATGGGCTTGGCCCAAAGATTTGACGTCTTCTGGGCTACCGAAGGGCACATAACTTATAGTCAAAAGTTGAATATAGTAATGACCAGTCGCGATTGTACAGAGTACAGTTTTGCCGATTTCAATTAACAAAATGACGAAGCAAAAATGCAAAAGTGGAAAAACTGTTCCAGTGCTACTAGTAAGAGGCTAATCCGACGTATTTTGTGACGAGAAATCGAATGGTGCAATCCGCGTTGCTCTCCGACCAATACTTTTGGCTGTAGTGACAATTGAATGATCATTTATCTCATAATCACGTGCGTAGCAACGGCTCTTACTCCATGGAAACCAGGGAAATTTGCAATTTTTCAACAGCTGCCGATGCCTGGCTCAATTCCGCATCTTTTGGCACCTTACTGAAGTGGGTCAGTGTTCAGTTGTACTTTTTACAGCAGACTGTATCAAGTACCTTGTGTTTTTCACGTACAAATGGTGTGGTTTTTCTACACGTAGATAAAGACATTGAGATTGTCTTGCACTTAGAAGTAAGGCAATTGCTGGGTGAGTTAAATGGGCTTGGCCCAAAGATTTCAGGTCTTCTGGGCTACCGATGGGCACATAACTTATAGTCAAAAGTTGAATATAGTAATGACCAGTCGCGATTGTACAGAGTGCAGTGTAGCCGGTTTCAATTAACAAAAAGACCAGGCAAAAATGCAAAAGTGGAAAAACTGTTCCAGTGCTACGAGTAAGAGCCTAATCCGACGTATTTTGTGACGAGAAATCGAATGGTGCAATCCGCGTTGCTCTCCGACCAATACTTTTGGCTGTAGCGACAATTGAATGATCATT
Organism: Liolophura sinensis; assembly: GCF_032854445.1. Classification (NCBI taxonomy): domain Eukaryota; kingdom Metazoa; phylum Mollusca; class Polyplacophora; order Chitonida; family Chitonidae; genus Liolophura; species Liolophura sinensis. The sequence continues at coordinate 19,115 of NW_027018155.1, read as the reverse complement.
AATGTCATAATCACGTGCGTAGCAACGGCTCTTACTCCATGGAAACCAGGGAAATTTGCAATTTTTCAACAGCTGCCGATGCCTGGCTCAATTCCGCATCTTTTGGCACCTTATTCATGTGGGTCTGTGGTCAGTTGTACTTTTTACAGCAGACTGTATCAAGTACCTTGTGTTTTTTATGTACAAATGGTGTGGTTTTTCTACACGTAGATAAAGACATTGAGATTGTCTTGGACTTAGAAGTAAGACAATTGCTGGGTGAGTTAAATGGGCTTGGCCCAAAGATTTCAGGTCTTCTGGGCTACCGAAGGGCACATAACTTATAGTCAAAAGTTGAATATAGTAATGACCAGTCGCAATTGTACAGAGTACAGTGTAGCCGATTTCAATTAACAAAAAGACGAAGCAAAAATGCAAAAGTGGAAAAACTGTTCCAGTGCTACTAGTAAGAGGCTAATCCGACGTATTTTGTGACGAGAAATCGAATGGTGCAAACCGCGTTGCTCTCCGACCAATACTTTTGGCTGTAGCGACAATTGAATGATCATTGATGTCATAATCACGTGCGTAGCAACGGCTCTTACTCCATGGAAACCAGGGAAATTTGCAATTTTTCAACAGCTGCCGATGCCTGGCTGAATTCCGCATCTTTTGGCACCTTATTCATGTGGGTCTGTGGTCAGTTGTACTTTTTACAGCAGACTGTATCAAGTACCTTGTGTTTTTTATGTACAAATGGTGTGGTTTTTCTACACGTAGATAAAGACATTGAGATTGTCTTGCACTTAGAAGTAAGGCAATTGCTGGGTGAGTTAAATGGGCTTGGCCCAAAGATTTCAGGTCTTCTGGGCTACCGATGGGCACATAACTTATAGTCAAAAGTTGAATATAGTAATGACCAGTCGCGATTGTACAGAGTGCAGTGTAGCCGGTTTCAATTAACAAAAAGACCAGGCAAAAATGCAAAAGTGGAAAAACTGTTCCAGTGCTACGAGTAAGAGCCTAATCCGACGTATTTTGTGACGAGAAATCGAATGGTCCAATCCGCGTTGCTCTCCGACCAATACTTTTGGCTGTAGCGACAATTGAATGATCATTAATGTCATAATCACGTGCGTAGCAACGGCTCTTACTCCATGGAAACCAGGGAAATTTGCAATTTTCAACAGCTGCCGATGCCTGGCTCAATTCCGCATCTTTTGGCACCTTATTCATGTGGGTCTGTGGTCAGTTGTACTTTTTACAGCAGACTGTATCAAGTACCTTGTGTTTTTTATGTACAAATGGTGTGGTTTTTCTACACGTAGATAAAGACATTGAGATTGTCTTGGACTTAGAAGTAAGACAATTGCTGGGTGAGTTAAATGGGCTTGGCCCAAAGATTTCAGGTCTTCTGGGCTACTAAAGGGCACATAACTTATAGTCAAAAGTTGAATATAGTAATGACCAGTCGCGATTGTACAGAGTACAGTGTAGCCGATTTCAATTAACAAAAAGACGAAGCAAAAATGCAAAAGTGGAAAAACTGTTCCAGTGCTACTAGTAAGAGGCTAATCCGACGTATTTTGTGACGAGAAATCGAATGGTGCAAACCGCGTTGCTCTCCGACCAATACTTTTGGCTGTAGCGACAATTGAATGATCATTTATGTCATAATCACGTGCGTAGCAACGGCTTTTACTCCATGGAAACCAGGGAAATTTGCAATTTTTCAACAGCTGCCGATGCCTGGCTCAATTCCGCATCTTTTGGCACCTTACTGAAGTGGGTCAGTGTTCAGTTGTACTTTTTACAGCAGACTGTATCAAGTACCTTGTGTTTTTTATGTACAAATGGTGTGGTTTTTCTACACGTAGATAAAGACATTGAGATTGTCTTGCACTTAGAAGTAAGGCAATTGCTGGGGTGAGTTAAATGGGCTTAGCCCAAAGATTTGACGTCTTCTGGGCTACCGAAGGGCACATAACTTATAGTCAAAAGTTGAATATAGTAATGACCAGTCGCGATTGTACAGAGTGCAGTGTAGCCGGTTTCAATTAACAAAAAGACCAGGCAAAAATGCAAAAGTGGAAAAACTGTTCCAGTGCTGCTGGTAAGAGGCTAATCCGACGTATTTTGTGACGACAAATCGAATGGTGCAAACCGCGTTGCTCTCCGACCAATACTTTTGGCTGTAGTGACAATTGAATGATCATTTATGTCATAATCACGTGCCCAGCAACGGCTCTTACTCCATGGAAACCAGGGAAATTTGCAATTTTTCAACAGCTGCCGATGCCTGGCTCAATTCCGCATCTTTTGGCACCTTATTCATGTGGGTCTGTGGTCAGTTGTTCTTTTTACAGCAGACTGTATCAAGTACCTTGTGTTTTTCACGTACAAATGGTGTGGTTTTTCTACACGTAGATAAAGACATTGAGATTGTCTTGCACTTAGAAGTAAGGCAATTGCTGGGTGAGTTAAATGGGCTTAGCCCAAAGATTTCAGGTCTTCTGGGCTACCGAAGGGCACATACTTATAGTCAAAAGTTGAATATAGTAATGACCAGTCGCGATTGTACAGAGTACAGTGTAGCCGATTTCAATTAACAAAAAGACCAGGCAAAAATGCAAAAGTGGAAAAACTGTTCCAGTGCTACTAATAAGAGACTAATCCGACGTATTTTGTGACGAGAAATCGAATGGTGCAATCCGCGTTGCTCTCCGACCAATACTTTTGGCTGTAGTGACAATTGAATGATCATTTATGTCATAATCACGTGCGTAGCAACGGCTCTTACTCCATGGAAACCAGGGAAATTTGCAATTTTTCAACAGCTGCCGATGCCTGGCTCAATTCCGCATCTTTTGGCACCTTACTGAAGTGGGTCAGTGTTCAGTTGTACTTTTTACAGCAGACTGTATCAAGTACCTTGTGTTTTTCACGTACAAATGGTGTGGTTTTTCTACACGTAGATAAAGACATTGAGATTGTCTTGCACTTAGAAGTAAGGCAATTGCTGGGTGAGTTAAATGGGCTTAGCCCAAAGATTTCAGGTCTTCTGGGCTACCGATGGGCACATAACTTATAGTCAAAAGTTGAATATAGTAATGACCAGTCGCGATTGTACAGAGTGCAGTGTAGCCGGTTTCAATTAACAAAAAGACCAGGCAAAAATGCAAAAGTGGAAAAACTGTTCAGTGCTACGAGTAAGAGCCTAATCCGACGTATTTTGTGACGAGAAATCGAATGGTGCAATCCGCGTTGCTCTCCGACCAATACTTTTGGCTGTAGCGACAATTGAATGATCATTGATGTCATAATCACGTGCGTAGCAACGGCTCTTACTCCATGGAAACCAGGGAAATTTGCAATTTTTCAACAGCTGCCGATGCCTGGCTCAATTCCGCATCTTTTGGCACCTTATTCATGTGGGTCAGTGTTCAGTTGTACTTTTTACAGCAGACTGTATCAAGTACCTTCTGGTTTTCACGTACAAATGGTGTGGTTTTTCTACACGTAGATAAAGACATTGAGATTGTCTTGCACTTAGAAGTAAGGCAATTGCTGGGTGAGTTAATTGGGCTTAGCCAAAAGATTTGACGTCTTCTGGGCTACCGAAGGGCACATAACTTATAGTCAAAAGTTGAATATAGTAATGACCAGTCGCGATTGTACAGAGTACAGTGTAGCCGATTTCAATTAACAAAAAGACCAGGCAAAAATGCAAAAGTGGAAAACTGTTCCAGTGCTACTAGTAAGAGCCTAATCCGACGTATTTGGTGACGAGAAATCGAATGGTGCAATCCGTGTTGCCTCTCCGACCAATACTTTTGGCTGTAGTGACAATTGAATGATCATTGATGTCATAATCACGTGCGTAGCAACGGCTCTTACTCCAAGGGAAACCAGGGAAATTTGCAATTTTTCAACAGCTGCCGATGCCTGGCTCAATTCCGCATCTTTTGGCACCTTACTGAAGTGGGTTAGTGTTCAGATTGTACTTTTTACAGCAGACTGTATCAAGTACCTTGTGTTTTTCACGTACAAATGGTGTGGTTTTTCTACACGTAGATAAAGACATTGAGATTGTCTTGCACTTAGAAGTAAGGCAATTGCTGGGTGAGTTAAATGGGCTTAGCCCAAAGATTTCAGGTCTTCTGGGCTACCGAAGGGCACATAACTTATAGTCAAAAGTTGAATATAGTAATGACCAGTCGCGATTGTACAGAGTACAATGTAGCCGATTTCAATTAACAAAAAGACCAGGCAAAAATGCAAAAGTGGAAAAACTGTTCCAGTGCTACTAGTAAGAGACTAATCCGACGTATTTTGTGACGAGAAATCGAATGGTGCAATCCGTGTTGCTCTCCGACCAATACTTTTGGCTGTAGCGACAATTGAATGATCATTTATGTCATAATCACGTGCGTAGCAACGGCTCTTACTCCATGGAAACCAGGGAAATTTGCAATTTTTCAACAGCTGCCGATGCCTGGCTCAATTCCGCATCTTTTGCCACCTTACTGAAGTGGGTCAGTGTTCAGTTGTACTTTTTACAGCAGACTGTATCAAGTACCTTGTGTTTTTTTATGTACAAATGGTGTGGTTTTTCTACACGTAGATAAAGACATTGAGATTGTCTTGCACTTAGAAGTAAGGCAATTGCTGGGTGAGTTAAATGGGCTTAGCCCAAAGATTTGACGTCTTCTGGGCTACCGAAGGGCACATAACTTATAGTCAAAAGTTGAATATAGTAATGACCAGTCGCGATTGTACAGAGTGCAGTGTAGCCGGTTTCAATTAACAAAAAGACCAGGCAAAAATGCAAAAGTGGAAAAACTGTTCCAGTGCTGCTGGTAAGAGGCTAATCCGACGTATTTTGTGACGACAAATCGAATGGTGCAAACCGCGTTGCTCTCCGACCAATACTTTTGGCTGTAGTGACAATTGAATGATCATTTATGTCATAATCACGTGCCCAGCAACGGCTCTTACTCCATGGAAACCAGGGAAATTTGCAATTTTTCAACAGCTGCCGATGCCTGGCTCAATTCCGCATCTTTTGGCACCTTATTCATGTGGGTCTGTGGTCAGTTGTTCTTTTTACAGCAGACTGTATCAAGTACCTTGTGTTTTTCACGTACAAATGGTCTGGTTTTTCTACACGTAGATAAAGACATTGAGATTGTCTTGCACTTAGAAGTAAGGCAATTGCTGGGTGAGTTAAATGGGCTTAGCCCAAAGATTTCAGGTCTTCTGGGCTACCGAAGGGCACATAACTTATAGTCAAAAGTTGAATATAGTAATGACCAGTCGCGATTGTACAGAGTACAGTGTAGCCGATTTCAATTAACAAAAAGACCAGGCAAAAATGCAAAAGTGGAAAAACTGTTCCAGTGCTACTAATAAGAGACTAATCCGACGTATTTTGTGACGAGAAATCGAATGGTGCAATCCGCGTTGCTCTCCGACCAATACTTTTGGCTGTAGTGACAATTGAATGATCATTTATGTCATAATCACGTGCGTAGCAACGGCTCTTACTCCATGGAAACCAGGGAAATTTGCAATTTTTCAACAGCTGCCGATGCCTGGCTCAATTCCGCATCTTTTGGCACCTTACTGAAGTGGGTCAGTGTTCAGTTGTACTTTTTACAGCAGACTGTATCAAGTACCTTGTGTTTTTCACGTACAAATGGTCTGGTTTTTCTACACGTAGATAAAGACATTGAGATTGTCTTGCACTTAGAAGTAAGGCAATTGCTGGGTGAGTTAAATGGGCTTAGCCCAAAGATTTCAGGTCTTCTGGGCTACCGATGGGCACATAACTTATAGTCAAAAGTTGAATATAGTAATGACCAGTCGCGATTGTACAGAGTGCAGTGTAGCCGGTTTCAATTAACAAAAAGACCAGGCAAAAATGCAAAAGTGGAAAAACTGTTCCAGTGCTACGAGTAAGAGCCTAATCCGACGTATTTTGTGACGAGAAATCGAATGGTGCAATCCGCGTTGCTCTCCGACCAATACTTTTGGCTGTAGCGACAATTGAATGATCATTGATGTCATAATCACGTGCGTAGCAACGGCTCTTACTCCATGGAAACCAGGGAAATTTGCAATTTTTCAACAGCTGCCGATGCCTGGCTCAATTCCGCATCTTTTGGCACCTTATTCATGTGGGTCTGTGGTCAGTTGTACTTTTTACAGCAGACTGTATCAAGTACCTTGTGTTTTTTATGTACAAATGGTGTGGTTTTTCTACACGTAGATAAAGACATTGAGATTGTCTTGGACTTAGAAGTAAGACAATTCCTGGGTGAGTTAAATGGGCTTGGCCCAAAGATTTCAGGTCTTCTGGGCTACTAAAGGGCACATAACTTATAGTCAAAAGTTGAATATAGTAATGACCAGTCGCGATTGTACAGAGTACAGTGTAGCCGATTTCAATTAACAAAAAGACCAGGCAAAAATGCAAAAGTGGAAAAACTGTTCCAGTGCTACTAGTAAGAGCCTAATCCGACGTATTTTGTGACGAGAAATCGAATGATGCAAACCGCGTTGCTCTCCGACCAATACTTTTGGCTGTAGCGACAATTGAATGATCATTTATGTCATAATCACGTGCGTAGCAACGGCTTTTACTCCATGGAAACCAGGGAAATTTGCAATTTTTCAACAGCTGCCGATGCCTGGCTCAATTCCGCATGTTTTGGCACCTTACTGAAGTGGGTCAGTGTTCAGTTGTACTTTTTACAGCAGACTGTATCAAGTACCTTCTGGTTTTCACGTACAAATGGTGTGGTTTTTCTACACGTAGATAAAGACATTGAGATTGTCTTGCACTTAGAAGTAAGGCAATTGCTGGGTGAGTTAATTGGGCTTAGCCAAAAGATTTGACGTCTTCTGGGCTACCGAAGGGCACATAACTTATAGTCAAAAGTTGAATATAGTAATGACCAGTCGCGATTGTACAGAGTACAGTGTAGCCGATTTCAATTAACAAAAAGACCAGGCAAAAATGCAAAAGTGGAAAAACTGTTCCAGTGCTACTAGTAAGAGCCTAATCCGACGTATTTGGTGACGAGAAATCGAATGGTGCAATCCGTGTTGCTCTCCGACCAATACTTTTGGCTGTAGTGACAATTGAATGATCATTTATGTCATAATCACGTGCGTAGCAACGGCTCTTACTCCATGGAAACCAGGGAAATTTGCAATTTTTCAACAGCTGCCGATGCCTGGCTCAATTCCGCATCTTTTGGCACCTTACTGAAGTGGGTTAGTGTTCAGTTGTACTTTTTACAGCAGACTGTATCAAGTACCTTGTGTTTTTCACGTACAAATGGTGTGGTTTTTCTACACGTAGATAAAGACATTGAGATTGTCTTGCACTTAGAAGTAAGGCAATTGCTGGGTGAGTTAAATGGGCTTAGCCCAAAGATTTCAGGTCTTCTGGGCTACCGAAGGGCACATAACTTATAGTCAAAAGTTGAATATAGTAATGGCAAGCCGCGATTGTACAGAGTGCAGTGTAGCCGGTTTCAATTAACAAAAAGACCAGGCAAAAATGCAAAAGTGGAAAAACTGTTCCAGTGCTGCTGGTAAGAGGCTAATCCGACGTATTTTGTGACGACAAATCGATTGGTGCAAACCGCGTTGCTCTTCGACCAATACTTTTGCCTGTAGTGACAATTGAATGATCATTTATGTCATAATCACGTGCCCAGCAACGGCTCTTACTCCATGGAAACCAGGGAAATTTGCAATTTTTCAACAGCTGCCGATGCCTGGCTCAATTCCGCATTTTTTGGCACGTTATTCATGTGGGTCTGTGGTCAGTTGTACTTTTTACAGCAGACTGTATCAAGTACCTTGTGTTTTTCACGTACAAATGGTGTGGTTTTTCTACACGTAGATAAAGACACTGATATTGTCTTGCACTTAGACGTAAGGCAATTGCTGGGTGAGTTAAATGGGCTTAGCCCAAAGATTTCAGGTCTTCTGGGCTACCGAAGGGCACATAACTTATAGTCAAAAGTTGAATATAGTAATGACCAGTCGCGATTGTACAGAGTACAGTGTAGCCGATTTCAATTAACAAAAAGACCAGGCAAAAATGCAAAAGTGGACAAACTGTTCCAGTGCTGCTGGTAAGAGGCTAATCCGACGTATTTTGTGACGAGAAATCGAATGGTGCAAACCGCGTTGCTCTCCGACCAATACTTTTGGCTGTAGTGACAATTGAATGATCATTTATGTCATAATCACGTGCCCAGCAACGGCTCTTACTCCATGGAAACCAGGGAAATTTGCAATTTTTCAACAGCTGCCGATGCCTGGCTCAATTCCGCATCTTTTGGCACCTTACTGAAGTGGGTCAGTGTTCAGTTGTTCTTTTTACAGCAGACTGTATCAAGTACCTTGTGTTTTTCACGTACAAATGGTCTGGTTTTTCTACACGTAGATAAATACATTAAGATTGTCTTGCACTTAGAAGTAAGGCAATTGCTGGGTGAGTTAAATGGGCTTAGCCAAAAGATTTGACGTCTTCTGGGATACCGAAGGGCACATAACTTATTGTCAAAAGTTGAATATAGTAATGACCAGTCGCGATTGTACAGAGTACAGTGTAGCCGATTTCAATTAACAAAAAGACGAGGCAAAAATGCAAAAGTGGAAAAACTGTTCCAGTGCTACTAGTAAGAGCCTAATCCGACGTATTTTGTGACGAGAAATCGAATGGTGCAAACCGCGTTGCTCTCCGACCAATACTTTTGGCTGTAGCGACAGATCAATGATCATTGATGTCATAATTACGTGCCCAGCAACGGCTCTTACTCCATGGAAACCAGGGATATTTGCAATTTTTTAACAGCTGCCGATACCTGGCTCAATTCCGCATCTTTTGGCACCTTACTGAAGTGGGTCAGTGTTTAGTTGTACTTTTACAGCAGACTGTATCAAGTACCTTGTGGTTTTCACGTACAAATGGTCTGGTTTTTCTACACGTAGATAAAGACATTGAGATTGTCTTGCACTTAGAAGTAAGGCAATTGCTGGGTGAGTTAAATGGGCTTGGCCCAAAGATTTGACGTCTTCTGGGCTACCGAAGGGCACATAACTTATAGTCAAAAGTTGAATATAGTAATGACCAGACGCGATTGTACAGAGTGCAGTGTAGCCGGTTTCAATTAACAAAAAGACCAGGCAAAAATGCAAAAGTGGAAAAACTGTTCCAGTGCTACTAGTAAGAGCCTAATCCGACGTATTTTGTGACGAGAAATCGAATAGTGCAATCCGTGTTGCTCTCCGACCAATACTTTTGGCTGTAGCGACAATTGAATGATCATTTATGTCATAATCACGTGCGTAGCAACGGCTCTTACTCCATGGAAACCAGGGAAATTTGCAATTTTTCAACAGCTGCCGATGCCTGGCTCAATTCCGCATCTTTTGCCACCTTACTGAAGTGGGTCAGTGTTCAGTTGTACTTTTTACAGCAGACTGTATCAAGTACCTTGTGTTTTTTATGTACAAATGGTGTGGTTTTTCTACACGTAGATAAAGACATTGAGATTGTCTTGCACTTAGAAGTAAGGCAATTGCTGGGTGAGTTAAATGGGCTTAGCCCAAAGATTTGACGTCTTCTGGGCTACCGAAGGGCACATAACTTATAGTCAAAAGTTGAATATAGTAATGACCAGTCGCGATTGTACAGAGTGCAGTGTAGCCGGTTTCAATTAACAAAAAGACCAGGCAAAAATGCAAAAGTGGAAAAACTGTTCCAGTGCTGCTGGTAAGAGGCTAATCCGACGTATTTTGTGACGACAAATCGAATGGTGCAAACCGCGTTGCTCTCCGACCAATACTTTTGGCTGTAGTGACAATTGAATGATCATTTATGTCATAATCACGTGCCCAGCAACGGCTCTTACTCCATGGAAACCAGGGAAATTTGCAATTTTTCAACAGCTGCCGATGCCTGGCTCAATTCCGCATCTTTTGGCACCTTATTCATGTGGGTCTGTGGTCAGTTGTTCTTTTTACAGCAGACTGTATCAAGTACCTTGTGTTTTTCACGTACAAATGGTCTGGTTTTTCTACACGTAGATAAAGACATTGAGATTGTCTTGCACTTAGAGATAAGGCAATTGCTGGGTGAGTTAAATGGGCTTAGCCCAAAGATTTCAGGTCTTCTGGGCTACCGAAGGGCACATAACTTATAGTCAAAAGTTGAATATAGTAATGACCAGTCGCGATTGTACAGAGTACAGTGTAGCCGATTTCAATTAACAAAAAGACCAGGCAAAAATGCAAAAGTGGAAAAACTGTTCCAGTGCTACTAATAAGAGACTAATCCGACGTATTTTGTGACGAGAAATCGAATGGTGCAATCCGCGTTGCTCTCCGACCAATACTTTTGGCTGTAGTGACAATTGAATGATCATTTATGTCATAATCACGTGCGTAGCAACGGCTCTTACTCCATGGAAACCAGGGAAATTTGCAATTTTTCAACAGCTGCCGATGCCTGGCTCAATTCCGCATCTTTTGGCACCTTACTGAAGTGGGTCAGTGTTCAGTTGTATTTTTTACAGCAGACTGTATCAAGTACCTTGTGTTTTTCACGTACAAATGGTCTGGTTTTTCTACACGTAGATAAAGACATTGAGATTGTCTTGCACTTAGAAGTAAGGCAATTGCTGGGTGAGTTAAATGGGCTTAGCCCAAAGATTTCAGGTCTTCTGGGCTACCGATGGGCACATAACTTATAGTCAAAAGTTGAATATAGTAATGACCAGTCGCGATTGTACAGAGTGCAGTGTAGCCGGTTTCAATTAACAAAAAGACCAGGCAAAAATGCAAAAGTGGAAAAACTGTTCCAGTGCTACGAGTAAGAGCCTAATCCGACGTATTTTGTGACGAGAAATCGAATGGTGCAATCCGCGTTGCTCTCCGACCAATACTTTTGGCTGTAGCGACAATTGAATGATCATTGATGTCATAATCACGTGCGTAGCAACGGCTCTTACTCCATGGAAACCAGGGAAATTTGCAATTTTTCAACAGCTGCCGATGCCTGGCTCAATTCCGCATCTTTTGGCACCTTATTCATGTGGGTCTGTGGTCAGTTGTACTTTTTACAGCAGACTGTATCAAGTACCTTGTGTTTTTTATGTACAAATGGTGTGGTTTTTCTACACGTAGATAAAGACATTGAGATTGTCTTGGACTTAGAAGTAAGACAATTCCTGGGTGAGTTAAATGGGCTTGGCCCAAAGATTTCAGGTCTTCTGGGCTACTAAAGGGCACATAACTTATAGTCAAAAGTTGAATATAGTAATGACCAGTGGCGATTGTACAGAGTACAGTGTAGCCGATTTCAATTAACAAAAAGACCAGGCAAAAATGCAAAAGTGGAAAAACTGTTCCAGTGCTACTAGTAAGAGGCTAATCCGATGTATTTTGTGACGAGAAATCGAATGATGCAAACCGCGTTGCTCTCCGACCAATACTTTTGGCTGTAGCGACAATTGAATGATCATTTATGTCATAATCACGTGCGTAGCAACGGCTTTTACTCCATGGAAACCAGGGAAATTTGCAATTTTTCAACAGCTGCCGATGCCTGGCTCAATTCCGCATGTTTTGGCACCTTACTGAAGTGGGTCAGTGTTCAGTTGTACTTTTTACAGCAGACTGTATCAAGTACCTTCTGGTTTTCACGTACAAATGGTGTGGTTTTTCTACACGTAGATAAAGACATTGAGATTGTCTTGCACTTAGAAGTAAGGCAATTGCTGGGTGAGTTAATTGGGCTTAGCCAAAAGATTTGACGTCTTCTGGGCTACCGAAGGGCACATAACTTATAGTCAAAAGTTGAATATAGTAATGACCAGTCGCGATTGTACAGAGTACAGTGTAGCCGATTTCAATTAACAAAAAGACCAGGCAAAAATGCAAAAGTGGAAAAAACTGTTCCAGTGCTACTAGTAAGAGCCTAATCCGACGTATTTGGTGACGAGAAATCGAATGGTGCAATCCGTGTTGCTCTCCGACCAATACTTTTGGCTGTAGTGACAATTGAATGATCATTTATGTCATAATCACGTGCGTAGCAACGGCTCTTACTCCATGGAAACCAGGGAAATTTGCAATTTTTCAACAGCTGCCGATGCCTGGCTCAATTCCGCATCTTTTGGCACCTTACTGAAGTGGGTTAGTGTTCAGTTGTACTTTTTACAGCAGACTGTATCAAGTACCTTGTGTTTTTCACGTACAAATGGTGTGGTTTTTCTACACGTAGATAAAGACATTGAGATTGTCTTGCACTTAGAAGTAAGGCAATTGCTGGGTGAGTTAAATGGGCTTAGCCCAAAGATTTCAGGTCTTCTGGGCTACCGAAGGGCATATAACTTATAGTCAAAAGTTGAATATAGTAATGGCAAGCCGCGATTGTACAGAGTGCAGTGTAGCCGGTTTCAATTAACAAAAAGACCAGGCAAAAATGCAAAAGTGGAAAAACTGTTCCAGTGCTGCTGGTAAGAGGCTAATCCGACGTATTTTGTGACGACAAATCGATTGGTGCAAACCGCGTTGCTCTTCGACCAATACTTTTGCCTGTAGTGACAATTGAATGATCATTTATGTCATAATCACGTGCCCAGCAACGGCTCTTACTCCATGGAAACCAGGGAAATTTGCAATTTTTCAACAGCTGCCGATGCCTGGCTCAATTCCGCATCTTTTGGAACGTTATTCATGTGGGTCTGTGGTCAGTTGTACTTTTTACAGCAGACTGTATCAAGTACCTTGTGTTTTTCACGTACAAATGGTGTGGTTTTTCTACACGTAGATAAAGACACTGATATTGTCTTGCACTTAAACGTAAGGCAATTGCTGGGTGAGTTAAATGGGCTTAGCCCAAAGATTTCAGGTCTTCTGGGCTACCGAAGGGCACATAACTTATAGTCAAAAGTTGAATATAGTAATGACCAGTCGCGATTGTACAGAGTACAGTGTAGCCGATTTCAATTAACAAAAAGACCAGGCAAAAATGCAAAAGTGGACAAACTGTTCCAGTGCTGCTGGTAAGAGGCTAATCCGACGTATTTTGTGACGAGAAATCGAATGGTGCAAACCGCGTTGCTCTCCGACCAATACTTTTGGCTGTAGTGACAATTGAATGATCATTTATGTCATAATCACGTGCCCAGCAACGGCTCTTACTCCATGGAAACCAGGGAAATTTGCAATTTTTCAACAGCTGCCGATGCCTGGCTCAATTCCGCATCTTTTGGCACCTTACTGAAGTGGGTCAGTGTTCAGTTGTACTTTTTACAGCAGACTGTATCAAGTACCTTGTGTTTTTCACGTACAAATGGTGTGGTTTTTCTACACGTAGATAAATACATTAAGATTGTCTTGCACTTAGAAGTAAGGCAATTGCTGGGTGAGTTAAATGGGCTTAGCCAAAAGATTTGACGTCTTCTGGGATACCGAAGGGCACATAACTTATTGTCAAAAGTTGAATATAGTAATGACCAGTCGCGATTGTACAGAGTACAGTGTAGCCGATTTCAATTAACAAAAAGACGAGGCAAAAATGCAAAAGTGGAAAAAACTGTTCCAGTGCTACTAGTAAGAGCCTAATCCGACGTATTTTGTGACGAGAAATCCGAATGGTGCAAACCGCGTTGCTCTCCGACCAATACTTTTGGCTGTAGCGACAGATCAATGATCATTGATGTCATAATTACGTGCCCAGCAACGGCTCTTACTCCATGGAAACCAGGGATATTTGCAATTTTTTAACAGCTGCCGATACTGGCTCAATCCGCATCTTTTGGCACCTTACTGAAGTGGGTCAGTGTTCAGTTGTACTTTTACAGCAGACTGTAATCAAGTACCTTGTGGTTTTCACGTACAAATGGTCTGGTTTTTCTACACGTAGATAAAGACATTGAGATTGTCTTGCACTTAAAAGTAAGGCAATTGCTGGGTGAGTTAAATGGGCTTGGCCCAAAGATTTCAGGTCTTCTGGGCTACCGAAGGGCACATAACTTATAGTCAAAAGTTGAATATAGTAATGACCAGTCGCGATTGTACAGAGTACAGTGTAGCCGATTTCAATTAACAAAAAGACCAGGCAAAAATGCAAAAGTGGGAAAAACTGTTCCAGTACTGCTGGTAAGAGGCTATTCCGACGTATTTTGTGACGAGAAATCGAATGGTGCAAACCGCGTTGCTCTCCGACCAATACTTTTGGCTGTAGTGACAATTGAATGATCATTTATGTCATAATCACGTGCCCAGCAACGGCTCTTACTCCATGGAAACCAGGGAAATTTGCAATTTTTCAACAGATGCCGATGCCTGGCTCAATTTCGCATCTTTTGGCACCTTACTGAAGTGGGTTAGTGTTCAGTTGTACTTTTTACAGCAGACTGTATCAAGTACCTTGTGTTTTTCACGTACAAATGGTCTGGTTTTTCTACACGTAGATAAAGACATTGAGATTGTCTTGGACTTAGAAGTAAGGCAATTGCTGGGTGAGTTAAATGGGCATAGCCCAAAGATTTCAGGTCTTCTGGGCTACCGAAGGGCTCATAACTTATAGTCAAAAGTTGAATATAGTAATGACCAGTCGCGATTGTACAGAGTACAGTGTAGCCGATTTCAATTAACAAAAAGACCAGGTAAAAATGCAAAAGTGGAAAAACTGTTCCAGTGCTGCTGGTAAGAGGCTAATCCGACGTATTTTGTGACGAGAAATCGAATGGTGCAAACCGCGTTGCCCTCCGACCAATACTTTTGGCTGTAGTGACAATTGAATGATCATTTATGTCATAATCACGTGCCCAGCAACGGCTCTTACTCCATGGAAACCAGGGATATTTGCAATTTTTCAACAGCTGCCGATGCCTGGCTCAATTCCGCATCTTTTGGCACCTTACTGAAGTGGGTCAGTGTTCAGTTGTACTTTTTACAGCAGACTGTATCAAGTACCTTGTGGTTTTCACGTACAAATGGTGTAGTTTTTCTACACGTAGATAAAGACATTGAGATTGTCTTGCACTTAGAAGTAAGGCAATTCTTGGGTGAGTTAAATGGGCTTGGCCCAAAGATTTCAGATCTTCTGGGCTACCGAAGGGTACATAACTTATAGTCAAAAGTTGAATATAGTAATGACCAGTCGCGATTGTACAGAGTGCAGTGCAGCCGGTTTCAATTAACAAAAAGACCAGGCAAAAATGCAAAAGTGGAAAAAACTGTTCCAGTGCTGCTGGTAAGAGGCTAATCCGACGTATTTTGTGACGACAAATCGATTGGTGCAAACCGCGTTGCTCTTCGACCAATACTTTTGCCTGTAGTGACAATTGAATGATCATTTATGTCATAATCACGTGCCCAGCAACGGCTCTTACTCCATGGAAACCAGGGAAATTTGCAATTTTTCAACAGCTGCCGATGCCTGGCTCAATTCCGCATCTTTTGGCACGTTATTCATGTGGGTCTGTGGTCAGTTGTACTTTTTACAGCAGGACTGTATCAAGTACCTTGTGTTTTTCACGTACAAATGGTGTGGTTTTTCTACACGTAGATAAAGACATTGAGATTGTCTTGCACTTAGAAGTAAGGCAATTGCTGGGTGAGTTAAATGGGTTTGGCCCAAAGATTTGACGTCTTCTGGGCTACCGAAGGGCACATAACTTATAGTCAAAAGTTGAATATAGTAATGACCAGTCGCGATTGTACAGAGTACAGTGTAGCCGATTTCAATTAACAAAAAGACCAGGCAAAAATGCAAAAGTGGAAAAACTGTTCCAGTGCTACTAGTAAGAGCCTAATCCGACGTATTTGGTGACGAGAAATCGAATGGTGCAATCCGTGTTGCTCTCCGACCAATACTTTTGGCTGTAGTGACAATTGAATGATCATTTATGTCATAATCACGTGCCCAGCAACGGCTCTTACTCCATGGAAACCAGGGAAATTTGCAATTTTTCAACAGCTGGCCGATGCCTGGCTCAATTCCGTTTCTTTTGGCACCTTAATTCATGTGGGTCCGTGGTCAGTTGTACTTTTTACAGCAGACTGTATCATGTACCTTGTGGTTTTTCACGTACAAATGGGTGTGGTTTTTTCTACACGTAGATAAAGACATTGAGATTGTCTTGCACTTAAAAGTAAGGCAATTGCTGGGTGAGTTAAATGGGCTTGGCCCAAAGATTTCAGGTCTTCTGGGCTACCGAAGGGCACATAACTTATAGTCAAAAGTTGAATATAGTAATGACCAGTCGCGATTGTACAGAGTACAGTGTAGCGATTTCAATTAACAAAAAAGACCAGGCAAAAATGCAAAAGTGGAAAAACTGTTCCAGTACTGCTGGTAAGAGGCTATCCGACGTATTTTGTGACGAGAAATCGAATGGTGCAAACCGCGTTGCTCTCCGACCAATACTTTTGGCTGTAGTGACAACTGAATGATCATTTATGTCATAATCACGTGCCCAGCAACGGCTCTTACTCCATGGAAACCAGGGAAATTTGCAATTTTTCAACAGCTGCCGATGCCTGGCTCAATTTCGCATCTTTTGGCACCTTACTGAAGTGGGTTACTGTTCAGTTGTACTTTTTACAGCAGACTGTATCAAGTACCTTGTGTTTTTCACGTACAAATGGTGTGGTTTTTCTACACGTAGATAAAGACATTGAGATTGTCTTGGACTTAGAAGTAAGGCAATTGCTGGGTGAGTTAAATGGGCATAGCCCAAAGATTTCAGGTCTTCTGGGCTACCGAAGGGCACATAACTTATAGTCAAAAGTTGAATATAGCAATGACCAGTCGCGATTGTACAGAGTACAGTGTAGCCGATTTCAATTAACAAAAAGACCAGGTAAAAATGCAAAAAGGGGGAAAAAACTGTTCCAGTGCTGCTGGTAAGAGGCTAATCCGACGTATTTTTGTGACGAGAAATCGAATGGTGCAAACCGCGTTGCTCTCCGACCAATACTTTTGGCTGTAGTGACAATTGATGATCATTTATGTCATAATCACGTGCCCAGCAACGGCTCTTACTCCATGGAAACCAGGGAAATTTGCAATTTTTCAACAGCTGCCGATGCCTGGCTCAATTCCGCATCTTTTGGCACCTTACTGAAGTGGGGTCAGTGTTCAGTTGTACTTTTTACAGCAGACTGTATCAAGTACCTTGTGGTTTTCACGGTACAAATGGTGTGGTTTTTCTACACGTAGATAAAGACATTGAGATTGTCTTGCACTTAGAAGTAAGGCAATTGCTGGGTGAGTTAAATGGGCTTGGCCCAAAGATTTGACGTCTTCTGGGCTACCGAAGGGCACATAACTTATAGTCAAAAGTTGAATATAGTAATGACCAGTCGCGATTGTACAGAGTACAGTTTAGCCGATTTCAATTAACAAAATGACGAAGCAAAAATGCAAAAGTGGAAAAAACTGTTCCAGTGCTACTAGTAAGAGGCTAATCCGACGTATTTTGGTGACGAGAAATCGAATGGTGCAAACCGCGTTGCTCTCCGACCAATACTTTTGGCTGTAGTGACAATTGAATGATCATTTATGTCATAATCACGTGCGTAGCAACGGCTCTTACTCCATGGAAACCAGGGAAATTTGCAATTTTTCAACAGCTGCCGATGCCTGGCTCAATTCCGCATCTTTTGCCACCTTACTGAAGTGGGTCAGTGTTCAGTTGTACTTTTTACAGCAGACTGTATCAAGTACCTTGTGTTTTTTATGTACAAATGGTGTGGTTTTTCTACACGTAGATAAAGACATTGAGATTGTCTTGCACTTAGAAGTAAGGCAATTGCTGGGTGAGTTAAATGGGCTTAGCCCAAAGATTTGACGTCTTCTGGGCTACCGAAGGGCACATAACTTATAGTCAAAAGTTGAATATAGTAATGACCAGTCGCGATTGTACAGAGTGCAGTGTAGCCGGTTTCAATTAACAAAAAGACCAGGCAAAAATGCAAAAGTGGAAAAACTGTTCCAGTGCTGCTGGTAAGAGGCTAATCCGACGTATTTTGTGACGACAAATCGAATGGTGCAAACCGCGTTGCCTCTCCGACCAATACTTTTGGCTGTAGTGACAATTGAATGATCATTTATGTCCATAATCACGTGCCCAGCAACGGCTCTTACTCCATGGAAACCAGGGAAATTTGCAATTTTTCAACAGCTGCCGATTGCCTGGCTCAATTCCGCATCTTTTGGCACCTTATTCATGTGGGTCTGTGGTCAGTTGTTCTTTTTACAGCAGACTGTATCAAGTACCTTGTGTTTTTTCACGTACAAATGGTGTGGTTTTTCTACACGTAGATAAAGACATTGAGATTGTCTTGCACTTAGAAGTAAGGCAATTGCTGGGTGAGTTAAATGGGCTTAGCCCAAAGATTTCAGGTCTTCTGGGCTACCGAAGGGCACATAACTTATAGTCAAAAGTTGAATATAGTAATGACCAGTCGCGATTGTACAGAGTACAGTGTAGCCGATTTCAATTAACAAAAAGACCAGGCAAAAATGCAAAAGTGGAAAAACTGTTCCAGTGCTACTAATAAGAGACTAATCCGACGTATTTTGTGACGAGAAATCGAATGGTGCAATCCGCGTTGCTCTCCGACCAATACTTTTGGCTGTAGTGACAATTGAATGATCATTTATGTCATAATCACGTGCGTAGCAAACGGCTCTTACTCCATGGAAACCAGGGAAATTTGCAATTTTTCAACAGCTGCCGATGCCTGGCTCAATTCCGCATCTTTTGGCACCTTACTGAAGTGGGTCAGTGTTCAGTTGTACTTTTTACAGCAGACTGTATCAAGTACCTTGTGTTTTTCACGTACAAATGGTGTGGTTTTTCTACACGTAGGATAAAGACATTGAGATTGTCTTGCACTTAGAAGTAAGGCAATTGCTGGGTGAGTTAAATGGGCTTAGCCCAAAGATTTCAGGTCTTCTGGGCTACCGATGGGCACATAACTTATAGTCAAAAGTTGAATATAGTAATGACCAGTCGCGATTGTACAGAGTGCAGTTGTAGCCGGTTTTCAATTAACAAAAAGACCAGGCAAAAATGCAAAAAGTGGAA